>NC_141536.1:63344998-63644998 GCF_021556685.1 Rattus norvegicus | reverse complement strand
TCAGGAGGATAGGCTGTCAGTGAAGTTAGTTGTCGATAACTCTGTTGATTTCCGTCTTGAACACCTTGTTGACACGGTTACCTGCCTTTGCTGCAAAGAAACGAGTTTCTGTCCTTCCCACCGTATTCTCTTAGTAAGGACTTCTGTACATCCTATATTCAAGGGTGTTTTATGTCTTCAGAAACATGGTGTCTGCACAAAATATTTAGAATATTTCTGCAAGAGACCATTCCCTCTCCCCCATTTGTTAATGTATTTGATCATTTGTTTTACCAGGATGGACTCATGGGATTATGACCCAGCGACTTTGGTTTGGTTTGACTCCTTGATTTCTTTTAGTTCTCTTTTGTTCAGTTGGCTCCTGTATCCTTTTGACCTAATTGCATGACTGTGATTTGTTCTTATGAGTACTTCATTACTTTATGGCACCACGCGATGCTCTGATCTGCCACATGTCTTGCTAACCAACCGGAATCACACATCTCTCTGAGAATTCCTTATTCCTATCAGCAGGGAGTGCTGGAAACTCAGCTCAGAGGCTGGCCTGTCTTCTCCACTTCATTTCCGTGGCTCCTAGGTGCTCTCAGATGACCGTGGGGAGTGTCCACATGTCTATAGATGCTGGCGTCTCTATCTTCACTGAGGTGCATTAGCTCATTCTTCCACACTAACCCAGGGTAGGATATTCTAGCCCCGTTCTCTACTTACCTGTAGCCTCTAGTTTCATCAGGAAGAAGCATGGCTTCTATTACCCATCATCCATTTCACTATCGGTATACATTGCATGAAAACTTCTACCCCTGTGGGAAACAGCTTTATCAACTGGACTCCTCTGCTTATGTCTGATTTCTTTCCCTTCTTTTCAGGGTTCCAGACCCTAGTCGATTTCAGAAGTGCTCTGCCAAGTAACCTTCTCCTCACCATCTTTAGCGAGGGTGATTCACACATTTCTAACAGTTGCAGTCTTTGCTTGCATTGTACATTTGTCCTGGGGTTTCCCATCCTCTAGATGAGTTTTCCTACATTACAGTTTATCACTTTGTCTATAAATCTTTATGGATTTTACATGCATTTTGGCAATTGTAGTACATACAGTACCACACCATCACCACTCAGAACTTGCCCTCCCGCTCTTCATTTGTTCTGTTTTCCCTTTCTTCCCACAAACCTTTGGCAATTACTCATTATTTGACTGTCCCTGAAGCTCGACCTTTCCCTGTATGTCATATAGAGATTGAAGAGTACACAGCTTTCCAGACTGCCTTCCTTGACATGGACATTTAAAAGTTAACCAGGTATGTTCATTGTTAGTAGGTGTATTTCCTTCTATTACTGAACCTTAACCTAGGGATATGCCATAGTTTTGTTCTTTTTTTTTTTAATGCATTTATGGGACCAAAGAGATGACTTAGAAGGTAAAGGCGCATTCCCACAAGAATGATTACGTGAGTTTCATCTCCAGCTCCTGTAAGTTGTCCCCTAAAGCTCATACACATGCCACTCACATATGCACATACATACACACCACACACAAAATGTATAAATAAATGCAATGCATTTTCAAAAAAATCCATCCACCTATTGATGAACATCGTTGTTCTCACTACTTTGGAGTAATTGCAAATAAGATGTTTGACCTTTGTTGCAGCTTTTGGGGTATACTTACATTTACCAACCCGATGAGTAAGGACCTCGAAGCATTGTAGCTGGGTAGTGTAGGAAGACTATGAATAATCTTAGAACCCACTGGCTGATCTTGCCCAATGACAAAGAGCTCACATTCTCAGCAGCAATCAATGTGATATCATTTTTCTATGCTCTCCAGCAACTGGGATCATCATTTACAAAAAATCACTCATCCTAATCTAACATGTTTGCAGGACAATCTCATTGAATTGATTCTTAATTTCCTATTGAAAATAATAACAGATTCCTTTTCATGGGTGTGTTTACTATCTGGATATTGTCTTTGGTATTCCAACACATTTTATAAAATAATATAATTTCTTGTTAAAATTTACTTTTGTATTTTGTCACTTTCCAATTCAAAATTGGATATTCTTCTCAAGGAAAATGCTGACATTTTTTATTTTATATTCCATAGACAATGTCTCTCATACATACCAATTTTGAGATTGTTGGCAAAATGAAATACAGTAAGTGGATGATTATGAGCATTTAGTGAGTCTTTGATGGCTAATATATATGTGATCATAAATACTATTAGAAACTTCATATCTGTTCATCTAAGTAAGACAACTAATAGCCAAAGTGGCTCCTCCATGCAGGAGAAGCCAGTGGGTGCCTTGGTTATAACATGGTTTCTGCCTTTGGGTAAGTCACCTTAACACCCATGGCTCAGTTTCCTCCTGTTCTGAATAGAGTAACAGTTGGTGCCTGCATTCAGTGACCATTTTCATTAGGCCCTTCCTCTCTTCCACAGTCTCAGATAACCAGGAGCTTGTAGGCATAGTATTCTTTACTTTGACTATCTTGCCATTGACCATAATAAATTTTCTTTATCTAGTTGTTAATATCCTTTCTAAATCACTGCTTAAGCACATATAATTCCTATTGGTTTCATTATTATGAAAATTGCTTTCCTATGTTAATTTTTTCATATTAAGTCGAACTTGGAAAATCGTGTTTTTTTTTTAAATTTTAGATCTAACTAAAATTTATTAGAGAAAATTAAATATAAGACACTATGGCTTACTAGTTTGTCCTAAAAGATCATTTTGGAATACTAACTATAGTCGAAGTTAAATCCTTTCCATCCTTCTACCAGGAAGATATCGTATGGTTTTGAATAGTTCCTGCTTCTGGTCTACTGCCTTTTCCTTTTTCTTTTTTCTTTTTTCATTTTTATTAATTAGTTATTTTATTTATCTACAGTTCAAATGTTGTCCCCCTTCCCAGTCTCCCTTCCACAAACCTCCCATCCCATCCCCCGCTCCTTTGCTTCTAAGAAGGTGCTCCCACATCTACCCATTGACCTACACCCACCCCCACCTTACCACTCTAGCATCCCCCTCTGCTGGGGCATCAAGCTTCCACAGGACCAAGGTCCTCCCCTCTTACTGATGCCAGATAAGACCATTCTCTGCTACATATGTAACCAGAACCATGAACCCATCCATGTGTACTCTTTGATTGGTGGTTTAGTCCCTGGGAGCTCTGAGTGGTCCAGTTAATTGATGTTGTTCTTCCTGTGGAGCTGAAATCCCCTTCAGCTCTGTCAGTCCTTCTCCTAACTTTTCCATTGGGTTCCCTGGGCTCAGTCCAATGGTTGGCTGTAAATATCTGCATCTGTCTTGGATGCTGGCTGAGCCTCTCAGAGGACAGCCATACTAGGCTCCTGTCTGGGAACACTTCTTGATATCAGCAAAGGTTTCGGGGTTTGGTGTCTGCAAACGGGGTGGTCTCTGGATGGCCTTTCCTTCCAGACAAGTCTTATAGGCAAAATAACTGGGCCTTAAAAACAACAAACCAGGAGAAAGCTTCACTCAGGATATAATCCGTATACTCCCTTTTCCTTGCTGCTAAATGTATCCTGTTGCCTGGAGAGAAAGGAGTACGCCTATTTTATGCACTGAGCAATTTTCTCTCTAGGAAGTATTTTACTCTTTTAAGTTCACCATAGGTCAGGCTAAAAGCAGTTCTAGCATAATTCATATTTCTCATCACAGACATCCTTAACTATTACAGGATGTGTGACTAATTAGAAGAAAACACACGGAGCAGGCCGAGTTTGTGACATGCAAACACCTGCACAGGGTTCCATTGTGTTGGAGACACACGGACTGCCGTGTGAGTCATTTGCTTTAATGAAAAGTTCAAAATCACCATATGAACAGTGAATGTCTATGAGTGTACTTTCAAAATAATGAGTAAGACAGATGAGGGTTGACAAGAGAACAGGGTCATTCACAGTCCTGTGAACAACATTCTCCAAAACACAAACTAGAGCTATCTATAATGCCCTTAGAAGTTTTCAGTTCATACAAATTGAAGCTCATGTCTTTTTTCTTCATTCATTCATTCATTCATTCATTCATTCATTCATTCATTCACTTTTCATCCCAATCACTAGTTCCCCTTGGTCACCCCACAGTCTTACCCTCATCCCCCATCTGTTCTCTTCTGAGAGGATGGAGAACCCCTGGTATCCTTGACTTCGGTACATCAAATATTTGCAGGGCTAGGCGTATCCTCTCCCACTGAGTCCACACAAGGTAGCCCAGTTAAGGGAACAGATTCCACACACAGGCAACAGCTTTAGGGACATCACCTGCTCCAGTTGTTGGGGGACAAACATGAAGACTGAACTGCACATCTGCTATCTATGTGCAGGGCTGGGGGCACTAGTTCCAGTCTATCTGTGTTCTTTGGTTGGTGGTTCAGTCTCTGAGAGCCTCCAAAGGTCCAGTTTAGTTGACTCTGTTGGTCTTCCTGTGCAGTGCTTATCCTCTTCAGAACCCTCAACCCTTTCCCCAACTCTTCCATAAGAGTCCCTGGAAGCTCTGTCTCAATCCCAAGACTTCTACGACGTTCACTGTCTTGTCACTGTTTTCTACTACGTGAGTATAAAGTTTACCTGACTCCAGCTGGCAAACAAACATGTCCAAGACAAGGACCATATTTAGAATTCAGCGAGCATTTATTGAATCATGGAAAAGAAGAACAAAGAAGCTGTGGCGAAGTGCTGCCGAGGTCTTATTTTTGAATGGAATGTGTAACTGCTTGTGTAGATCATGCCCCAACCAATATCTAAGTCAGCGTGCTGTGAGAGGGCGTGTTTACACGATCCTCCTACTCTGGGTGAGCCCAGAGCTAGAGTAGGGCTGGAGTACATTCAGAATCTCCCAGTTATCATTACATCTGGGAAGATTTTATGTCGGAGCTTATGAAGACAAGTTTAGAACTGAGCAATACCTTTGCAAGTACAAATGGCTACAGACTTGAGCATAAGATCAGCTATAAACAGTCTCCCATAATTCATGTCTTCCACTAGCCTGTGTTACACAATAAAGAATCGATTCTCTTGAGCAAATAAAAACCTAAACCTAGAGGCTTGGTGACCCTATATTTCCAAGTTTCTAGATTGTTCTGTATACATATTGTTCAACGTTCCAAGTGCTATTAGCGTGAAAAAGCACTAATATATAAAATTATGTGTGTGTGTGTAATTCGTGCTTTTTTTTCTTGAAAAATAACGGCAAATTATAAATTGCCATGAAGATTTACTACACTAGCAGATATGTTAGGAAACATGTTATATGTATTAACTTGTGTCACACTCTTCTGTCCATGCCCCACTGCAATCTCCAAGGACATTCTCTGTCTCATTCTCTTCCTGCTAAGTGTTAACACAAAGCTGACCTACCAGGAAGGACTTGGATTTCCTTCTGTGTTCTCCACTGAGTGTGGGTGTGGGTTTGTGGCTGGGAGCAAATGCTGTGCATGTGGCCCTGGTGTGTGGGCATCTCTCTCCCTGTGCTCTGCTTGCCGACTGCAGCAGCTTCCAGAATGCAGCCTCTCTAACAGGACCATGTCAGAAATGTTTTGTTTCTCCCTGAAAAAGAATAACAGTACTGATTGATGAGTAGACCCAGGATTACCCCTATAGAGTACCACAACAAACACCTACTATTGGGACTTAGGCCTGATCTGGCTCATGTCCATTGCCCTCACAGACATTTGTATATTTTGTGGGACTAGCTTATTACATGGGTCCCTTTGTACTTCTCATCTCTCAGGTGTATTTTGAATAAATGAGATTTTGGCTGAGAAGATTTCTTCATGTCTCCTGGTAAATAACATGAATAGTATATTTCATTTTGGAAGATTATAGGCTTTTCATCAGATGTTATAATTTACAATCTGTGTGATCCCTTTGGCATCTAGTTCTAGTTCTGAAGTAATTACCAATGTTAAATGATTTAGCCCTTGCTATATAAAGTGCATTGAATTAATTGTTTCCTAAAGACCTATGGTATACGTACTATTTTATTCTAGTTTGACATATGACAGAAGTTTGAATGTTAAATGATCCTTTAGAGTTTGCACACAGGTCAGCCGGTTCTAGAGCTGGGACATTTATTTCTTAGAACTATTTCTTATATGTGGTGTGGCCCCTAACAAAACAAAACAATTGGAACTTTAGATCCTAAAATTCTTTCTCCAGGGTCATGTGAAGTAATTAACAGAGAAACTGGACTAAGACAAGAGAAGTCATTGTTGAGCAGCAGCACGGCCCTTGCAGGATGCCGAGCGCATGCACAAACACAGCTAAGCAAGGAAGCTGGAAATCCTTCTGTAAGCCAAGAGAATGGAGTCTGATTTTTCAACCCCATCCCACAGACCTGCACTTGCATGACATTTTAAAAACATTGACTTTGTATCTGTGTTTACGTATGAGTATCTGTGCATCTGTATGAGCACCACATACACACAGTAGTACCTACAGAGGCGAGAAAGCATGTTGGATCCCCTGTTCCTGGAGTGTAGGTGGTTTACAGCTGTCCCATGTGGCTTCTGGGAGCTGAACCCAGGCCCTCTGCATGAACAGCAAGGGTTCTTAACTTCTAAGCCATCTCTCTGTCCCCTCCCTTTTCTTAAAAAGAAAAAATGCACAAGGTTACAAGAGACCATTTCCATCCAAGGGTCCAGTACTTATTGGGCTTATCCCCCTCCATCCCCATTTCTCTCCTTATTTGTCTCCCTTCCATTCATTTCCCTTTTTCTCCAGTTTCACTTCTACTATCATGACATTACTACAAATACAATTTTGTAATTGAACCCAAACTTATTTACCAGAGCAGCTACATGAAGGGTAAAGTCACAGAGCCACTAAACCTTAAATTATTACTCCATGGTTTGCATCCTGCCTCTTAGAAACCTATCTTTGTTTTGTTTTTTTTGTTTGTTTGTTTGTTTGCTTGTTTGTTTGTTTTTTCAGAGCTGGGGACCAAACCCAGGGCCTTGCGCTTGCTAGGCAAGCGCTCTACCACTGAGCTAAATCCCCACCCCTGAAACCCATCTTTGTAACAGCAGTGCAGAACACCTTGGACTACGGTGCCTGGGGTTAGGATGGCTGTGTGCCATCCCGTTGCTGTTTTACACAGCATCCTCTATGTCCTCCAGCCTCCCCAGAGTCTATCATAGAAGTGAGGCAGATATAATTCACTTTGCAACAAAGAGTCATGTGATAAACATATTTAGTTAGGCACAGTATTGACCTCACTGCGGTAACTTAGAGGAGTGGGTGATGTCACACAGGAACAGGTGGCAGGTGTACAGGTGACTTCCGTGGACCTTCTAAGCCTTGCAGATATATTCATGGCAGACATTACTTTTAGGCTGGAAGCTGAAATCAAGTGCTGCTGCTTGTGACAAATCATGGAATGATATTTAATTAGGAATATTAGCAAGATTCAGCCTTGGAGATTCACAGACTTCTCTTCTTCTGTCTTGATTGGATTACTGGTAGGACACATTTTTTTTTCAAATATGTTTTCCTTTTCTTTTTTCCGTTAGAATTCTAGAAGCTCTTTGGGGGATTCTTGAGAGCTGAGGGTATGCTCCCTTGCAAGGACAAGTCAGCTTCAGACCCTGTCCATCTGACACTGCCAGTGTGGTTGTGACCAGGGTTGTCCTCTAAATGAACTGTTAGCAACCAAGTATGTGCTTGTTACTAAATTCTAGTAAGGGCCTTTAGAATAGAGTGAACCACTGCAATGACCTATGTCGCTGTACTGTTGGTGTTGTCTGCACAGGTTGGCATCTCATCTAAAGGAAGCACCTCCCAACACAAGCCTCAGTAATATATACTTTCATTTAAAACAAAGGGATCAGAACACAATGAGAAGTTGGTGCTAGACTAGAGCCTAGAGGTAACTAAACACTCATGACTGTGACACTGAGGGACTCTGCACTATACGTGAAGCTATTTGGGGTAAGGCAGGATCACTAGTTTAGCTGGGTCTAAGGATCTATTTGGGGTAAGGCGGGATTACTAGTTTAGCTGGGTCTAAGGATCTAGAGGTGATCACCACGGTGACGGGTGATTCTTCTGCAGGAAGGTTCTATTCTACCTACAGGGCCTTTTGAAGGAGACCATCGAAATCATACAACAATCACAGAAGTTATGAGAATTAAAAAGCACAAAGCCTTCCCTAGCACTGTTGATTGTGTGCCAGCGGTAATCACCTCACATCCGAGAAACCTGCCCGACATGTACAGACATGGCAGGAGACTGCAAAGGAGAATTGCGTCTCATGTTCAGAGCGGCAAGCCAGCTGTCCAGTTGTTTGGGATGTGCTCCATTTCATTGCATTGCCAAACTTCTCTCCACAATGTCCTAAAGTCAAGTTCAAATTTAGAATTTTTTGCTACCACCTCCTGCCCACAACCCACTTCCTTTTCTTCCCAGGTTGACTTTGTCCCATACAAGGAGGGAGCTTCTCACCAAAGGTGACTATCCTAGACCACACACAGACACACACACACACACACACACACACATCACACCACACCACACACCACACGCCACACACACACACACACACACACCACACCACACACACACACTACACCACACCACACACCACACGCCACACACACACACACACCACACCACACACACACACTACACCACACCACACACCACATGCCACACACACACACACCACATGCCACACACACACACACACACACATACACACCACATGCCACACACACAGGGGGAGGGAAGGCAGGGAGGGATAGGGAGAGAGAGATGTGGGGTGGGGAGAGGGCAAACAGCTCTAGGCCTTGTTCCCACAGGGTTTGCATCTGGGCATGCTCTAGTTTCGTATTCTAGTTTCTAGGTGAAGCCCAGAGAAGTCTGAAGCACTCACTTATGGGCTGGAAATCCCTGAGTTCTGGGCACTCTGCATGTTAGAACAAGGAAAATAGAATTCCCACTTCAGGAACTCAAGGTTGGTTCAGAACAGGAGTCCTTGTCAGGATCCAAGAACATAAATGCCAAGAGAGTGCACTTTTCTGAAATGCCTTTGTCTAAATATGAGCAGCAGTAGAATCAATAGTGGCTGAAAGATTTTGGTTATAGACCACAGATCCCAGAGAACATGCGTAGCTGGGTGCGTTTACACAGGCTCCTGTCACAGCAAACAAACAATAGCTTTTAAATATATGCTTTTAAATCTGCATCCCACAGGCAGTCTCCAACACTGTACCTGACTTCCTTTATCCCACATTGCCACTCCATCTAAAGTATCGTTAAGGTTACCAGCTGGCGAACATTCCGATTACCGGGTTCTTAGCTGTCAAAAATACAGTAAAATCGCCATCTCTGGGGAGACCGACAAGGGTTTGGAGCAGGTCTGGTAAGAGTTTTGCTCAGATTGCACTGTCAGTCTTAATACTCCCGAGCTTCAACTACGCGTGCTTGGACAGCTTTTCTTAAAATTTAAAAATCCCCCAAAAGAGGTCGAACCCATGGAACACCCCCACTGAACTAGACACTTAGGCCTTCATAATAATCTTCCATCAACAACAAAGGCCACGATTAACGTCTCTCGAGCGTTGTCAGAATCTGGTCTCAGGAGCTCTTATTCATCGTCACAGCCATTTTCTATCACAGCTCCAACAAAGGAGAGCCATGTTAGGGCAAAGAAGCTGGCAGGAAGTGGAACACAAACTGCTTAAGGCCCATAATGGGCAAGGACCTGCACTAAGTCACGCCATGTCCTTTCCTGTGTTCGTGCTCCTCTTGGGCTTTTATGCTGCAGCCATTTAGTGCGGTGGCTATTTTCTGGAAGAAATAAATTGTTTTTACAGTTATTATCCTCTGAGTTTGGGCATGCAGTCACTTGGAGAACTTCAGCATTAGAAGGAACAGCTAGCAAATGTCAGTCCTTTGAAGTGGCAGACACAGATGCTAAGAGATGTTGAGTGAACTGCTAAGTTCCGGTTGTACAGGATATATCCTTGGTTTCTAGACTCTTACAATTTTGAAGGTTTGTCTCTGTGGAAGTTTTCAGGGACACGATTTACCAATCTTGAAGCATTTAGGTTATATTATAATATGTATCACTACTTTAACACCCCTGTTTCAGCGAAGAAATCTAACGTTGTAGAAATGACAAGTGAAAACCTTTGATTTATAAGATCACAATTAAACGTGCATAAAAAGTATCACCTTTCAAGACATCACTGAATGATATTTTATCAGAAGAGTGCAGAAATGTAAAATATTTTGAAATTAGCAGTGCATAGGTCTTGAGGAAACCATTTCTCAATCATTACAGTATTATCTATATAAGCACCCTATGAATAAATTAATGAAATGACTTATAATATCTTCTGTAACTCGTAGAATAAGAATGCTGTAAAAATTTATTTCATTTCTAAGATACAAATCCCATATCCTATATCCCAGAAGGGAAGGCCCTGGTCAAAAGAACTTGCTTCCGAGTAAGAGCCTCACGAGTACTGGAGCTAAATATGAGAACGGGAAGCAAAGTCCTTTCAGCTATTCTGCTGTACGACATCGTCCTCAAGTCTTCATAATGTCAAGGAAAATGAGCGAAGCTGGGGAATGTCTTTGCTGCCATTTCTGGGAGTGAATGCCGCAAAAAGAATTTACTAAGAGACTACAAGGATTAAGAAGAAAATCAGCTTGTTTAAAGGAAGAAGGCATATTTAAAGGGTCACATATATTTTGGAAGGACTGTGTGGTTTGTTATTCGGTGTCGCTTGAGCGTGATGCTACAGTTCTTTCCGCCGCGTGCCAGAAATCTCAAGAGGCAAGGCAAGGAGCAGCTGCCACGTTCAGTTTCCTGTGTGCCCCGTCCCAAGTCCGGAAGGACTGACGCTGAGAAGCTTTACTTCTGCCGCCAGTGCCTGCCCACTCAGCCCGTCTGGTTGTATTCCTCCGCCTAATGCTTTATGTACAAATTACTTTTCTGACCATTGCAAGATAGCACCCAGGACAGCATAAGACTCATTCCAACCTTTGCCTGAACTTATTAGGAAATCCTCAAAACCTTTTTTTTTTTTTTGAAAACCCTTGTGATCTGTCTCTCCATGGATCTATGGACAGGACTTTGTGGTTTTATCTCCTTTCTGCTTTTATCGGGTCTGAAAACCCCCTCCTTCTAAACAGTTCTTCCCGACTATCCCTTTCAGTAACATTTCAACACATCTCTGCCCTTTAGTTCTTCACAAAGGCATGCACCCACCATCACTTTCACCCTACTCTCCGCCAGTCATCTCCTTTGTAAACTGGGATGTCTCAAATTCCCTTTAGTAAACAAACGTGTTAGCATTTCCTATGTATAAATGCACTTCTTAACCACATCCCAACCTTACTACCCCTCAGTCTGCACTATTCTTGGCAAGGTTCCCCACTGGCCATTCCAGCAGTTTCCTGGGGAATTCTTTATATTGCCAAAGTTAAGGGACAGCCAGACTGGCTTTACTCGCTGTTTGACATCCATCGAGGGCATCACTGCTTACTTTCGCAAGTAGCCTCCCTACGGCTGCTGTGCCACCGTCATCTGGATTCTCTATTTCTCTCCAGATTCCTTCCTAATCTCTTCATTCAGCCCTTCCTCCCCTGCCCCATGTGCAAGTGATGGAATTCCCCAGGAAACTGCTGGAAGTGATCCCTCTTTCACAACACTCTCTAGGCAACCTCAGCCACCCTATGGTCCAGATACTGCTGATGCAGACTCCTCCCAGCATTCCTGTGCAGCCTAAGCCCAGATTCTGCAAGCCTGGAACAATTACCTAGTTAGTATGTCACCACCTCCATTTAGACACAGCACAGGCACTGAATCTCAACATACCTACGTCTGAACTTAGTTTTCCCCAAGTCTTCTATTTCCCACTGTTGTCTACAGAAGAAAAACATTCATGTTTCTTACTGCTCTTGCCAGAAACCAGAAGTTACAGTTCAATCCTTACACAGACAATAACAAGTCGTTTGTTCAACACTTGGTTTGTGGGTGTGTGAATTACCTAGGGCTTCCATTACAAATGACCACAACCTTCATGGCTTAAAATAACATTCTCTCATAGTTCTGGAGGCTGGATTTTTTAATCCAAGGTGTCAGCAAGGCCATGTTCCCTCTGAAATAAGCAGAAAAGAACCCTCCTTTACTCTGCCAGTCCCAGGTGATGACCCCAAGTAATTTTTAGCTTATGAGTGTATGAGTCTATCTTCCACAGCCTTCCTCAGTGTCTCTACTCACGACTCTTCTTGTACAAGACTTGGACTTTGGATTTGGAGTCCACACTGAATCCACAGTGATTGCATCCCAAGGTTCTTGACTAATGACACCCACAAGACTCTTCTTTTTTTTCCAGGGAAGGTCATATTTTGAAAGTCTAAGTGGGCCTGAATCTTTGGGGAACTATACTTACTAGAATGGAAAAAAGGAACATATTTCATAACTAAAAAGTAAAGGTGGGAGAATATGCATTTATCCTTTATTTCCACTGACTAGGGCAGAGAACATTTCCATGATTCCACAGAATTTTTCCCAACTTTTAAAACATTTAAAGTTAATAATTCATTGTTTGGTCTATTAAAACACCTTTTTAAAAACATTTCTTAATTATATTTCAAATGTTATCCCTTTTCCTGGTTTCCTGTCCATAAACCACCTATCCCATCCCTCCCTCCTTCTATGAGGGTGCTCTCCCACCTACCCACCCCTTCCTGCCTCCTCACCCTGACATTCTCTTGCACTGGGGATTCCAGCCTTGACAGGTCCAAAGGCTTCTCCTCCCATTGGTGCCCAACAAGGCCATCCTCTGCTAAATATGCAGCTGGAGCCATGGGTCTGTCCATGTGTACTCTTTGGGTAGTGCTTCAGTCCCCTGAAGTTCTGGTTGGTTGGTATTATGGTTCTTACGGTGTTGCAAACCCTTTTAGCTCCTTCAATCTTTTCTCTAACTCCTCCCAACAGGAACTTCATTCTCAGTTCAATGGTTGGCTGTGAGCATAAACCTCTGTATTTGTCATCCTCTGGCAAAGCCTCTCAGGAGACAGCTATATCAGGCTCCTGTCAGCATGCACTTTTTGCCATCAGCAATATTGTCTGAGTTTGGTGGCTATTTGTATCTGGGCTGGATCCCCAGGTGGGACAGTCTCTGCTCCAAACTTTGTCTCCATATCTCCTCCTATGAATATTTTTGTTCCCCCTTTTAAGAAGGACTGAAGCACCCACACTTTGGTTGTCCTTCTTCTTGAGCTTCATGTGGTCTGTGGATCATATCTGGGTAATCTGAGCTTTTGGGCTAATATCCACTTATCCACTTTGCCTATGAATTTCATGAAGTCGTTGCTTTTAATAGCTGAGTAGCACTCCATTGTGTAGATGTACCTCATCTTTACATTATGAAAATGAAAATAGAACTCAGGCTGTCAGAACTCCAGGCTGGGGCCTAGTCCTGTCGTCATCAGAGAGGCTTCTTCTGGTAGCTGAAGTGAGCAGGTGCAGAGACCCACAGACAAACACTAGAGAGAGAGTCCAAGTTAAAGACTTTTATTGGGTCCTTCTCCTCAGAGCTTGGGGAACCATGTGCAAGAGGGGGAGGAAGAATCATAGGTGCCATGTGGTCGAGGGCACCAAGAGAACACAGCCCACAGAATTAACTAAGCAGAGGTCACAGGGGCTCACAGAGACTGAAGCAACAACCACAGAGTCTTTCCTGGATCTGCTTTAGGTCCTCTGCATATATGCTGTGGTTGTAAGCTTGGTCTTTTTGTAATGATCCAATGTAATGCAACAATGTTAGTGGGGGTGTCTCTGACACTTTTTCTTTTTCTGCTCTTGGAAACTCTTTTCTCCTACCTGGTTGCCTTATCCAGCTTTGATATGAGGGTTTGTGCTTGGTCTTATTGTAATGCCAAATTCAGCTGACAGCCCCGGGAGACCTGCTATTTCCTGAAGGGAAATAGAGGGTGAGTGGTTCTGGGGGAGAGCCGAAGTGAGGGGCGAACTGGGAAGAGTGAAGAGAGCAGAAACTGCAGTCTGGATGAAATGTATGAGAGAATAGGAAAAAATACAGACCTACAGAAAAAGGAAGTGATCTCTCAGTTAGATGGGAAGAGATGGAGGGCTGGGAGGGTGGTAAATGGGGAGGGGTAATATGTTCGAAGTATACTGTATGAAATTCAAGGTCAATAAGATAAAAGGATAAACAAACAAAAAAGAAAATGATAAATACCCAGTGGATAGCATTATACCTACTTCCCTCCAAGTATCACTACGGTTAATTTTAAAGGATAATTTCCACTGGCTGCCCCCAACCTATGGCGTGGGCAGGCTGTTCATAGCAGAACGTCGTTTCTCAGCCTTCCCTCTGCACTTACAGACATGGCCTTTATTTACAGTTTACTAAGGCAGCATCCAGGTGAATGGTGAAAGGCAAGATCAGGGTCTCGCAGAGTCTGCCGGCCCTGCCAGAAGTTTTGTCTGCGGTCATTCTTGACACCCCAGTCTCCTTAACTCCACATATCCAATCAAATCTTCCTATTCTACCTCAAAAATCCATCTACTTCTCCGTTCACTGCCATGGCCCGTCTTCCTCTAAGTTACTGGATTTGCCCATTTGAGCATGCTCAGTAGCTTCCTGATTGTATTCCTCAGGCAAATCTTTCAGGAAACATCCGTGTGGAGTTTTTCTAAGACCAACTTTGATCATTTTCTTCACCGATTCCCCTATCACCTGGTTCTCTTAGAGACTAAACTGTCAGAACACCTCAATGGTGTAAGGCTTCCTCCACCACCCCCAACCATCTCACCCCATCTACCTCTGTATCAGGCTGTTTAGTCTACAGATCGTCCTTCATGCCTGATGAATTATTTAAGAACTTTAAAACGTCACGTGGTTTGCAGTCACATGGTCTGCAGTCACAAAGCTCCGTGTTTGGTATTCTACATGGTCACTAAAGAACTATAGCCTTTTAGTGGCCACTGAATTTCTCTGAGGCTCACTTTCCACACCGTAAAAGAGAATTGTATTCTAGCTTCCTGTAAGGATCATAAGGATAAATAAAGATAATAAAATGGATATAATTCTCTCAAGTCGGATAGTACTATAAATTTATAGTTGCCGTCACTATAATTATTATAACAGTACTTTTCAGATGGACGCTGTGAGCCTCGATTCAAACGTATCAGAAGAACAGCATTGTTCTGACAAAGCTGTATACTCCTAGTATATAAGAGAGATGTCTATTTCCCCTTAAACAGATATGGACAACTATGTTTTTATTATGATAGTTCATGAAAAATATACTTTTAGCCCCTATTTGAGTCAAATTCCAAATAATCAGAATCCAAATTAAAATTTTATGTTGCACAAAAGACGAAGTTCCTCCCTTATGAAACTTGGTTGGCAACAAGGTGACCCTTTCTCTTTGGTGTGACCAGAATTTTCAGTTCTCTCTCTCTTAAGTGTTTAGCATGCTGAGGATCCTACAGTTTACCACTCCATGGTACAGCAAATGATTCTTAACACACAGCGGCTCAAGCCCCATTAAGAAGATGTTCTCTATCCCTTGCGTAACACTCCAGTTCCTTCCTCATTGTGCATCCCAGGGTTTCCTAAAACCTACAGAAATGCTAGAGTCTGGAGGAAGGAGCTATCCCCTGACTTACTGACAGTAAGTCTGGGTCATATTACCTGACAGCACAGAGTAGTGCTGCTGGCTTGAGAAGCTAACCTTGGAGATTTACACGTAAGCTGTCTAAGTTGAAGGCAGGCCCCAGCAAAGACTTCATTAACAGCCTTCTTCTGCCTGAGAACAAATATTAAGCATGTGAAGTGGGAAGTAATTCCTCATCCATCCTAGAAGGTATGTGGGGATATTTTAGTGGGTCTCCACAGCAGAGCAGGCCAGGCCTTGTGAGTTGTAGCTCTTGTAAATCTTGGCTACCTCCCCAGATGCAATTAACCAGTGCAAATTTGGCCTGTCCTGGACTTGTTCTGCTAGACACTACTTTGAGGCGAAACAGCCCTGAGAATTCTGGGGTCTCGTGATCTCCCCAGGAGAGACATGCTGTAGAGTCACCATCCGGATGACTGGACTAGAGTGGATCAGAGGGATGACCTAATGTTCTGATGTCACCACAGAGCTTGGGTAAACTCCGGCCATGGCTTTGCCTAGGAGAAAGGCAGTACCCGTCGTGTGAGTTTTCTGCCCGGCAAGAGCCTTAAGGAATGACGGTGTGGTGCTCCGGGCCCTCTCCCCTCTCACTGGCCTCCACATATTCACATGCCAAGTACTCAGTACTCTCACTAAGACTTCCACCTCCTTCCTCTTCTCAACCTCCCCACTTGGAAAACTAAAGGGTCTCCTCTCTCTCTCTCTCTCTCTCTCTCTCTCTCTCTCTCTCTCTCTCTCTCTCTCTCAAGCTGTTTCAGTGACTGGCTTGTGATTTCCTGTCTCCACGCATATCTGCCTTCTTGTTAATTACCTCTCTAAAGGAAAGTGAACAAATCTTCAGTTCAATGTCTGGCTTTGTGTCGCTTCTGGTAGGGCTCTTGTCATACCTTAGTAAATTATTGATAGAAAACCTGGAGCCATGGCTACAAGGGAAACATCATTAAGTACATGAGGTTTTAGTGTATGTTGTAATTCTCTACAGGATTCTTTTTTTTTTTTCTCCTGGTGATTGGACTTTTTTTTTTGGTTATTTTTCTTTTTTATTAACTTGAGTATTTCTTATATACATTTCGAGTGTTATTCCCTTTCCCGGTTTCCGGGCAAACATCCCCCTCCCCTTCCCCCTTCCTTATGGGTGCTCCCCTCCCAACCCTCCCCCCATTGCCGCCCTCCCCCCAACAGTCTAGTTCACTGGGGGTTCAGTCTTAGCAGGACCCAGGGCTTCCCCTTCCACTGGTGCTCTTACTAGGATATTCATTGCTACCTATGAGGTCAGAGTCCAGGGTCAGTCCATGTATAGTCTTTAGGTAGTGGCTTAGTCCCTGGAAGCTCTGGTTGCTTGGCATTGTGTACATATGGGGTCTCGAGCCCCTTCAAGCTCTTCCAGTTCTTTCTCTGATTCCTTCAACGGGGGTCCTATTCTCAATTCAGTGGTTTGCTGCTGGCATTCGCCTCTGTATTTGCTGTATTCTGGCTGTGTCTCTCAGGAGCGATCTACATCCGGCTCCTGTCGGTCTGCACTTCTTTGCTTCATCCATCTTGTCTAATTGGGTGGCTGTATATGTATGGGCCACATGTTGGGCAGGCTCTGAATGGGTGTTCCTTCAGTCTCTGTTTTAATTTTTGGTTATTTTAATTATTTCCATTTCAAATGTTATCCTCTTTCTTGGTTTCCCCTCCTATCCCATATCTCCCTATCCTATTCTCCCTCCCCCTGCTTCTATGAGGGTGCTTCCCCCACCCACCCACCCACTCCTGCCTCCCTGTCCTGGCATTTCCCTACACTAGGGCATCAAGCCTTCCCAGGACCAAGGGCCTCTTCTCCCATTGATGTCAGACAAGGCCATCCTCTGCTACATATGCAGCTGGAGCCATGAGTCCCTTCATGTGTATACTTTGGTTGGTGGTTTAGTCCCTGGGAGCTCTGGGGGGGGGGATCTGGTTGGTTGATATTGTTGTTCTTCCAATGGATTGCAAACCCCTTCAGCTCCTTCAATCCCTTCTGTAACTCCTCCATTCGGGACCCCTCGCTCATTCCAATGTGTATCTACCTCTGTGTCAGTAAGGCTCTGGCAGAGCCTCTCAGGAGATAGCTATATCAGGCTACTGTCAGCAAGCACTTCTTGGCATCCACAATAGTCTCTGGGTTTGGTGTCTGTATATGGGATGAGTCCCCAGGTGGGGCAGTTTCTGGGTGGCCTTCCCTTCAGTCTCTGCTCCACACTTTGTATTTCTTCCCTCTAGTATTTTGTTCCCCCTTCTAAAAAGGACTGAAGCATCCACACTTTGGTCTTCCTTCTTCTTGAGCTTCATGTGGTCTATGACTTGTGTCTTGGTTTTTTCGAGCTTTTAAGGCTAATATCCACTTTTCAGTGAGCACATACCACGTGTGTTCTTTTGTGACTGGGTTACCTCACTCAGGATGATATTTTCTAATTCCATATATTTACTGAAAATTTTCATTCTTTACCCCTCCTGCCATAAATACTCTTGGCTCTGGTCCAGACACTGATTTCTTTCACCTGAACTACCCTCCTAGGATTTAGAGTCTAGAGAGCACAGTAGAGGGTGGGAGAGAAGTTTACTCAGCACACTAATTTAGTGCTTTCAGAGTCTGCTCTCTTGTAAGAGCTTGGTAGCAATTAATATGTTGTTATGCGAGGCTGCTGTTCGCTTGTTTTTCTTAGTCCACAGTTTGAAGCATCCATTTGTTTATTTGGGTTTATTCTTGAAAAGGCCCTTCTTCGTAGTCTTAGTAGTCTTAGATGAAGTGGAGCCATGACGTTAACATGTAAAGCTCTTTGGAGAGTTTCCTTTCAAGCAAACTCTGGGTCCCATGTGCACCAAGTTCAGTTTTTGTTTGGATAGAATGCTCCAACTTGGAGAGAAAGAGAACAGGAAGTAGAACATTCCAGCCCCTAGGCAGCAGCTTCTGCTCGTCAAGCCGTTCTTGACAATAAGGTCACAGACATTTAGTAAGGGCGTTTCTGGGAAGTAATTTATAAATTATGCTAAGAGCAACAACAACAAGGTTTATTATTAAACCAAGAGCAATATGAGCACACCACCAGAAACCAGGTTGTAAAATGAGCTCAGCGATCCATGTGTCAGGAGAGGCAGGGGAAGATGGGGTGGAGGGAAAACCAAAATCACATCTAGAGTAGTCCTCCCTGGAGCTCAGCTCTTGCTCAGAAGATGTTAGGGAAAGTTTTTAAGTGCTACTTAGGTTGGGAAGGGTGACAACCAAAAGACCAATCAAAGGGCTGCTCTAAAGGAGATTAGGAAACATTTAAGTCTCAGGAGGGCAAGAATAGCTATCATAGGTTTGTGCTTTCTGGATGAGGAGCTCACCAGAGAAGAACTAGTAGTGGCTACCTGAGATATAAGGTAACAAATTCCAGCACCCGGATGGAGGATCAAATTGATAGTGTTCTGCTACTTCCTAAGGTTTCAGCATTAGAAATCTGTTCTCTGCTTCTTTCCTTCCATTTCTGTGAAGGTCTCCACTTCATTGTGACAGGAAGGGCTAAACCTCCATTTCATCTCCCTTGACCCTTAACCCTTCCCTAAGGATGCAATCACCATTTTGTACCATGGTAGTTTGTACATGTTACCATGGCCTGGTTATTATTATTGTTGTTATCATCATCATCATCATCATCATCATCATCATCATCATCATCATCATCATCATCATCATCACCATCCTCATATTTTGATTATATTCAAGCTCTCAAAATCTTCAAAGAGAAACGATGGTAGAAAATGTACTTTCTGGTTATAAGTGTACTCTGTCACCTTAATATTCCACAGAGAATGTATGCAATTTTCTGAATCACACATTCTAGCCAGGCCAAGACATCATTCACTGAGTAACAAATGAAAACTGTCAAGTTCACTGCACAGCACAGCTGCTTGGGATGTTATCGATGTTTTAGATTTTGTTTTCCTTTTTTAGCCAAGAAGGGATAGTCTGGGAAATGAGATCATTTACAGGTTCACTCTGCAGTTACTGTGCTCAAAATGGTTGCCTGTTCTTAACGATACATAGTATCTCTCTAGCCTGTTAGCTCGCTGCTTTGTTATTGGGAATGCCATTTGAGTTTGAACTAGGAAGAGGTCCAACGTCAAATGAAAAGGGTTTCTCCTTTTTCATGAATTAGCCTTTCTTTAACCACATCATCAAAAAGTGAGGACACTGCTAATTTCCCAAATCTTTTCCAGGCTGGCACCAAATGGATTCAAATAAATCACTGGACGCCTTTATCTCTGAGTGACTCACACTGTCGAGAGCCAGTTTTATGGGTTTGAAACTCAGCTGGGCTTCACTGCCTCCTTTGTGTTTTCACACAGCATGGCGAGGTTCAGACAGACTCAGAAGCTGCATTGAAATGATACAACGTGGTACTGGTTCCACCCTAGCTCCTACCTCTTTATACAATGCATCTAGCATATTCTGATATGATAGCTTCTTCTCTGTGGAAAAGGCAACTTTGACATACTTCTTGGAATTTATGATCTATGACATAAAAGAGTAACCTTTGTTTAAGTTTTGTTTTAATTTAAAGGAAGATGTAAGTTCATTGTCAAAACATCTCCTCTAACAGTGTTTGAGGGCTGATAATATTTAGCAAAGTTCAGTAAAACAGTCTAATGTTTTACAAAAGAATTATGTGTTCAAAACAAACCTGAGAAAAAATGGTAAAACTTTAAAAAAAGTTTACATTGAAGTTTTGATTAAAATAAAGTGACTAAAACACAAAATATTCTCTCAAACAAGATAAGTCAGCTTTTCCCTTATTAGAACATTTTTTAGCCCTGGACAAAATCTTCAAATAGTCTTGAGAGTAAGGTCTTCTGGAAGCCATTTTCCTCGTATATTTGATAAAATCATGTTTCATGAGTATCCAAGCAATTCAAAGACAGCTCTATGCCAATCTTTTCATTTCTTAGATCACAATCAATTTCAATGGAAAAGTCATAAAGATAAGCATTCTCAGCTTGCTAAGCTGTTATCACAAGCACAGGGCTAACCAACTCACACAGGTTCTGTAACCCAGGCAAGAAACAGATTTTTTTTCATCCTCTCTTGTGGATAAAACTTATCTCTATTTGAATCTTAAAATAAACACCGAAGATTAACAATTAATTACTCATACCTGTTGTCAAATTCTTAGATTTGAGAATCTGATATAATGTCTCTGCTCATGAATTTGAAACTACAGATTCAAGGTTTTCAATATATAAAGTAATAAAATTTAAGATAAAATTGATGAAAAGAGTCAACTTTAAAAGCTTACATTTTGTCCAAAAAGGATGAGGAATTAACCTGAAATGAAAAATAAACACATTTTTTATCTGCATTTAGAATATTGGCCAGCTGTATAGCCTCAAACGAGTTGCTTATGTCCACATATGAGAAATGTCGTCTTTCAGAATGCTTTCAGGCAGATTAAGTAGAGAACATACATAAAGTAACTCATACATACGTGATAGTCACAAGGCACTTAAGTAGCTAATGACACCCTCCATCTGTAGACCCCAAGTATGGCTGTTGAAGAAAACTTGCCGCTGTACTGGTTGAAGCTCCCCAGGTCTGTAAGTACCCTTCCAAAATGTAAATGCTTCCAGAAATACCACAATCCAGATAGAAAACACTAGAGCAAAGTCAGGATTAGCAACTTAACTCTTAAGGCCTTCAGGAAGGAGAAGATGGTGTCCCGGAGTCCTAGGCTGATTTTGTGTGCTAACACTTAGGCCTACCGATGGGTAGTTTGCTATTTTTTCATGCTCCAGTGTCCTTGCACCAGCTGGGTCTCAGTGATCTCAGTGAACCAGGGAGGACCGAGGGCAGGTTAAGATTAAACAGATGCACGAATGAGAAAAAAAAATCATATGAGATGACAACAATTGAGTTACTGAAGTCCTGCAAAACAGGATGTTCTTTCCACACCACCTCTTCCTCTCATTCACTGAGGCCGACAAGTTACAGTGCTTTGGTGCTTGGCAGTTCGTCATCCCTGAAGGAACTTGGCACATCAGCGAGGTAGAGGTGTGCATTGAAATTACTTTTCTTTTTCACAGGGGTTTCCAGGGTGACGGCAGAGGACACACAAGTCTTTTTTTTTTTCATAAGAAATAAAAATAAGGGTTCTTGAAAAGGCCTAGCTACCTAAGATTGAGGAGCAAACATTTGCAAGAATTAATATCATAAATGTATCAAGGCTTGTTAACGTCTTTAGTTCTTGCTAAGAAAATGCAAGTGTAATAGCACCAGGGCAGAATTTATAAGGGACAGAAAGATTTAGCAAGGATACATCAAATACTGGAACCTAAATGGCTTTTGTACACATCAACCTCCAGTCAACACTGTATCATGCAGTCAACCACATTGCTGAGTATCTTCTGTGAGATTTTATGAAAGTCACGTGGTATTCACTAATACAAAATGGTCTGATCTTCAAGTCTACTTAGGTGATGAAAACACAGGAGCTCAAATTTTATAATTTTTTTTTTGTGTACCACTATACCATTTGTGGCTGAGGCATTACAGAATCACTCACAAAGAGGAAAAGTGCTTTAGAGGTTTCAAAGTCAAATTCCTGGCACATAAATACTAGCCCTGAGCCTTAAAGAATGAGTAGTTACTGATAAGTAGAAAAGAAAAGCCAACCTACGACTAGACAATCTCACTGAAAAAAAAAAAAGAAAGAAAGAGAAAAGGCTTATGGGTACGAGGAACAACAAGCAACTTTGGGAGAAACTTAGGACAGCAGAGTGTAGGGGCACACACAATGTGATGCAATTCGCAGAGGATCCCTTTCCTACTGAGGATCTTAAATGCTACCGGATAGAGTAGGAGGCAAAAGCACAAGAGGCTTGTGCAGGGGAGCAGCTGGGCCACACTTGTACTTCGGTTGGATCTTTCAGATGACATTCTGGAAGGAGGATCTGAAAGAAAAGGCTATGGGGATGAAGGATGGCTTAGAAGCACTACATCCACCCCAGCAAGAGATGGGACTGAGCCACCAACTAAAGAGCATGGGTGGACCTACGTCTCTACACGCATGTAGCATATGTGCAGCTTTGTCTTCATGTGCGTTCCCCAACTACAGGGATGGTCCCTGACTCTGTTGCCTGCCTGTGGATCCTGCTCCCCTGACTGGGCGGCCTTGTCTGGCCCCAGTGGGAGAGGATATATTTAATCCTGCAGTGACCTGATGTGCTGGGGTGGGAGGATAGGTGTCAGAGCTCCACCAGGAAGAGTGGCTGAGGAGGGGCTGTGGGGGGTGGGAGTAGGGAGGGGGGCTGTGATCAAGATGACAAGTGAATAAATTATTAAGGAAAAACAGAGAGAGAGAGAGAGAGAGAGAGAGAGAGAGAGAAGAACAAGAAGTGTTGACAAGAAAAAGTGTTGACAAGAAAATTAAGACAATCAAGATAAATGAAACTAAGGAATCTAAAGTGAACTTCTGGATTTATAATGCAGTCAATTGAAAGTCTGATGAACAGGAAGAGTCAATAAAAAGAACAAGATGAAAATTCAACCCAGCCACTGAGCTATGACTATGAATAATAAGAAACAAAGTGAAGTTGGAAATCTAAAACCTAAAAGTTGAGACTAGTAAGATGATAGTGAGTTATATATAAGATAAATATATAAGATAAAAGTAGATATATATATATATATGTATATATATGCAGAGAGAGAGAGAAAGAGAGAGAGAGAGGGGGGGGGAGGGTGGGAGGGAGAGAGAGAGGATTCATTTGTAAGAATTCTTGTGTCAATTGAAAGAAACCTTGTCTTAATCCCCTTGGACTTTCAGAATTAAAAGCACCATGCCAGAGCAGCTTATAAACATTAGCAACTCATGGTAGCTGGAAAATGGAATGTTAAACAGTCGGTTTGGACTCTGGTGGAGGTCCATCATAGACCCTCTGTCTGTCTTCCATTACTGAAAGCAGTAAGGCTAAGTACAATCAGGAGAGCTCCATCCAAAGACCTCACACACGAATAGCTCCCCATTCAGGATCAGATTTCATTCAACACACACATTTAAAAAGTATAGAACCATTCAGCCTATCCCTGTCAGAAACCTCCAGAATCAGAAGAACAGTGGGTGGAGGGCATATCTGTAGGGAATGTTACCTTCACAATGGAGGTGGAAAAGGTTTCATGCAAAACATGGTCATGGTGCAGGAGGAGTCAGAGGCATGGAGCTTGGTTGATATTTCGAAGAAAGAGTTCCAGAAAAGTAATAGTAACCCACAGCACAGAACACAGCAGAGGCCCAGAAAGAAAAAAACTGAAAATTGAATTTCACTGGATTTCAATTGATAAGGCATTGACAACCTTGGAGGAAATTAAGGCACCAGCGTGAGGGAAGAGAAAGTCAGGAGGACACTGGAGGAAATAAGAAGAGCGACTCTTCCTTACAGAACTGTTAATCCAGGACCATACTTCAAGGAAATCAGGTAGAAAGGGGATGCTTAGTCATGGCTCCTTGTGGGAGGGATTGACGTGGACACATTCATAATGAGAGGAACATAGTAGGATGTGTTCCTTGATAAATAATATCAAATATATTACAGAATAATAAAACTAACACTTTATCGACATTCACTTAAAAACCTTCTGTCCATATTAAATCCTTCTTCTGTGTAACTAGCAACCTTCAGTTTGGACTGATTGTACTTTTCCTGACTTACAAGCCAACATTTCTTTTGGCACCAAGAAGCTATGAACACAAGCAACGTAATGGCGAAGGGAAAAGAAGTGGGGGAGACAAGGCCTGAAAATTTCAGACTGTATAATGCTAATCACTTTCTGAAAGAGGTCCACATTGGCCCATAAGACTCTGAATGTCAGTGCCAAGTTGGCTGTGTGTTCTTGAAATACATCCAAACTGTAATCTCACACGCTAAGCAGCAGAACTTTAAAAAAGTCAAATGTTCTCCAGACCCAGCACGGTCCAGTTCAGGGGTCATTGCTTCCCATCCTTGTCCGTAAATAACAACACAAAAGCAGATTATTGCCAGTCCCAGCACAAGGTGACACCTAGTGATTACTAGCCAGCCTCATACCTTTGGTTGTTCTCATACCTCTGGGCGGCATCCCTCCTCGGTGAACACCCAGAGGTGGTGAAATCAAGAGTGTCTGACAACACCCCTAGGTGGATGGTGCTGCCTGTGGCTGGTCGAGCAGCTTTGCCCAGTTTCAGGCAGCAGATGCCTCCTGATGACTATCGTGCTGGCAATGCCCACACACCCTAGCACAGCAAGTGAAGCAGCATCTCTGCTGCTCATCCGTTGGTGATGGTTACTGCAAATGCCGTGCCTACGCAAGGAAAGAAGCAGCACTGAAGCCATCTTGCTTTTGGGTCCCGAGCCTCAAAGTACATATACACGTAGATATAAATAGTTTCATATCTAAGAAATACTTACATGTTAAATACATCTGTTATATTTTGATAAGCCACCTTACTCAAGACATATATAACATATTTTTAAAAAAAAATAAGATTACGTATCCAAGACGGATGGCTAGAGATTAATTTAGACTAGACAAAGAGCTGTAAATGTGTGTCTGTTAGCACAAAGACATCAAGCTAACCTTAATACTCACCTGTCCTAACCTCTACCCAGCTCTGGTACATAATTTCACCTCACGTCCAGGCTCCTGAAGACTTCTCTACGGGAGCGTGCCCAGCTACTGTTGAGCACTGCTGATACAGCTTGAAACTGATGAACGCAAGGGAGTTGTGATGTAGCCGTAGATCAGAAAGTTCTGTTTATTCTGGATCTTTGGGACAACCAAGGAAAGACTTTCAAGCTAGCCTGTTAAAAAGCAGGCTCTGAGACCCTAGGGACTGTGACCAAGTTGAAATGGATGCTGTATTCCCTGGGTCTCTGCTCTTTAACAGATGATGGCAGCGGAGGTCTTAAGTAGGATCTGAAATATCAGGCATTGGGAAACACTTCTAAAACTCATTCCTATAGAGATATTTAACATGTGTGTTTAGCACTAGAGGAAATAAATGCTAGTGTCACAGTAAGCCATGTCGGCATGTGAGTATTTCTGTGCATGTGCGTGCATGTGCATGCCTGTGTGTGTGCATGCCTGTGTGTGTGTGTGTGTGTGTGTGTGTGTGTGTGTGTGTGTGTGTGTGTATTTTGCAGCCTATCAAGCTTGTGGCTCTCCACATACTCATCCAATTCCCTACCACTGAGCTACAAATGCAGTGTATCCTCCTTGTTTATTTTTGCTCAAAGTCTCGGTAATCAACAAGTAGTAACTGACTATAAAGAACAGATTAAATACACACAAACACACACCAGAAACTATGGTTTTTCATTGGCCAAACAAGAAGCAGAGGCACTGGCTTCATTGGGACACATTACTCTTTTATTTAGAAAACTAGAAATGCATCAAAATAAAAGACTTGTGTCCAAACTTCACAACACTTGTGTTGGGTGTGGTTCAGTGCCTACATGCTTGCACAAGAATGAGGACTTGAGTTTTGATCCCCAGCAACATGTACAACCTATGTAGCAGTGTGAGCCCATAAATCTGGTATTTTAGAGATGGACACAGGCAGATGGATTCTGGGACCTCACTGACCAGACTTTTTCTAGGTTCATTGAAAGGCCTTATCTTAAAATATAAATAAAGTCAAGAAATGATTGAGGAAAGTACCCTCTGGCCCCCCAAAGCACCCACATGTTGAACACACAGATACACACACACACACACACACACACACACACACACACACACGCCTGCCATACACAATGCACAACTTAGTTTGAATTTAAAATCTAATCTTAAGTATCAAAAATATGCTATCCCTGTTGAAGTAAGTTTTGAGAAATCATGGCACATTTTTCTGGTCCTAGCATCTAATCATAGATAGATTAGAATAACTATACATTGGTACTGGTGTTTCATTGAGTCAGATGCTAACTTAAGACATTACTCAGGGTAAAACTCAGCTTGAATTGTGTTTGCAAAAATTAGAAAAAAAAGTAGAGGGAAAACATTTTTTTCTAAGAGATTCTCTTTTGAAGGACTGAAAAAAATTCTTTAAGTAAAGGAAAACATCATATTTTAAAAAGCCTAAATTAAGATTGTTAATGTTTACTAATGGACTATGCTATGCTGGACACATTGTATGCACCAGTGTCATATTGCTTACAGCCAGTATGCTAAAGAATTAATCAACTGTGCATCAAGTGTACACAAGTTGGCACACACACACACACACACACACACACACACACACACGCACACACACACGCGCACACAGACACACACACAGAGAGCTATCTACATTGTATCACATATACACAGGTGGACACACAGAAAGCTACAATACATTATAGATTTCCCACTGTCAAATCACTCTCATTAGTTATCTGTCTCCTTTAGAATGTATGCCCCCCGCATCTTCTCTTCCCTGCCACTAACCCAGCGTTTACCCCCACACCACCACTATATGTTCCTCTATACCGTTCTACCTGGAAAGTCTCTGAGTCCATGTCATGAATGTAACACCCCTGATTAAAAGCATAGGGCTCACACAAAACAGACTATGTAATTGGTTGGCTATAGGGGAGGACTTCTGGACACTCAGAGCAAATAAAATAATACACAGCAGAAAGAAAAACCCAATCTTTGTTCATACTATTGTTTGCAAAAATGTGAAATTCTACTATGCTGCCAAACCATACAATGACTAACCAGAAGAGCCAATAAAACATGACAGCTCTTGTGGAACTGGGTAACAATGAAAGCTTAAAGGCCTCGTTAGGTATAACCTAAAGGCTTCTTGTCATCACCCACAGAGGCCTGTTCTTAAAGGCCAGGACAATCACAGCATTGAAGGAAGGGTCTTTTTGTTTGTTTGTTTTAAAAGAACTCCTTTATTATTCAAAAAATGGTTTGATATTTTTTCCACATTGAAAATACGAATGCAGAAATAGAAAGTCCTTTCGTGGCTCTCCTCAGCACTCCAGTTCTTTGGTATTTGTGTAAAGCACTTTCTCATAGGAGGAAGCTCGAGTAAGCCGTGAAGAAGTAGGAAGCCTGCAACAATCCCGCAATTGTTCATTTAAGACTGAGAGGCTTAGAGTCCAAGCACAAAAATGTCACTGTGTCTGAAAGGCAACCTAGTAGCTTCGGGAGCATAAAGAGATATATTTATGCTGATGCCTAGAAGAAAGAGTTGCAGGATACAAAATGACGTTCTGTGTTTTGCCGATTTGTGGAACCTAGTTCCTTGATTGTCTCATCCCCTAAATGGAGATATTTGTATCTTCTCCCTCTGCTAGGTCTTAGATAGCCAGTTGAGAAGGTCTCCTTCTATGTCTTTGCAAACAGGAAGCCAATGGTCCATTGCTAAAGGGCCTTGCCTGTCTCTGAACGATCTAGCTTCTTGACAGCATCAGAAGTTCAATTCAGTGTCAGCAGAATACTAAAGGCAACACAAGCACCTTCCCAATAGACCAGTATCTGTGGATTTCTCTGCAGGCTTCTTACCATCCAGGACCCAGTCCCAAACAGCATAAGCATATAAGTAGTACAAGATACTATTCTTTCAGTCACCTCGGGTCTAACGGTCATAAAGGTGTAACTGGAAGAATAAAGCCCACTGTGGCTTAAGGTGCAGATCCCAAACATGTCCCTTTCACTGGAGGGAAGAGATGGAGTTGAGTTTAAGCTGGAAGCTAACATAATCAGCACCCTGTTTTATCCTTTAGAAAGGAATTTTTTTTCCTTAACTTGTCACACTCAAATATACGGGTCTAGCCAGCTTCCGACCTCCCTTCTACCTTCAGATTTGCACTAATGCCTCCTCTTCACGTCTCCAGGAGCTTTAGCTCTGAAGTAGGATGGCAGTAATGGAACCTATCGGCAGAGTCACTAGCTATCTGAGAAGACTGAGTGCTTGGCACATAGAACATGAGCAGAAAATGAAGGCAGTGAAGAAGGCCATTTTGTTTCCCATTCATTATGTTGTGGCAGATGTTGCTGATGGAAAAGATGGAGTTGTTTGCAAGTGCTTAGCTGGGAATGTCTCTCCGCCTCGGCTGAAAGTTTGTAGGGCACTGAGACCAGTGAAAAAGAAATACAGCCGGGCAAAGGAAAAGTTAAAATAGGAAAGAAGCCCCTAGAAAAGGTTCAGAGTAAGCCTTTGCCTCCAGGATTCTCAGAAATGGGAGAGGCTTAATGACAGTTGCAAATTAACTCTTGCATCAACCCTGAAACTGACTTGTCTCGCACTGTTAATCCAGTGATCATTGACATGAGGGGGCCGGTGCTTTTGTCTCTCGAAACCCAAACCTATGAAAGCACACATACCTGCAAGACAAATGACGTGCATACCCAAGGATTTTACTGTGCATGGTCAATGAAGCACTTGGAAAGAAACATGGTTTATGGGGGGCATATAGAATTACCTCCATTGACTCTCCTGGTTATATTAAGGGTAGCTCTATCTGTACCCTTCCCTTTGTAACACCTTCCCCTGTGCAATCTCATTAAAACACCACCAGAAACACTTCCTGTGGATTGTTGATCATTTTCAATTAATGTGCACTGTGTCTTACCCAGACCTTCTTTTCTTCTAGAACTAACCCCATCCCAACCCTTGGCACCAATTGCTGAATCCATGGCCTCTAGTATGCTAGCCAGGTGCTCTATTATTAAACTATATCATGAAACCTTCTAAGATATGTTGCTGAATTCTTTGTGCCCATGTATGCTGGATTCTAGAATTACTCTGCTAGGTCAAACCCTGATTGCTGTAGGACAAGATGCATCACTCCTCATGAATCCCAAAGGTTACCAGGTCTTTAGCTGAAGAGCATGGGTGTCTCTGCATCAGATTCCTCCTGCACTGTGAATCCTAGTTTCACAATCTTCAATCCTACCATACTATCCTCTCTTCTCACCTTCACTACTCTTCTCTACCCCACCATCTCACTCCCATTCACTTTCCCAAAGCCATCATCCACTTTTTCCTAACTGCCCCAGGATGGGCAATAAGTGTGCACGCTTATGGGTGCTTTTATAAGGCATCTTTTTTGTGCCACTTGGAGCCACTAGGTAACTACTAGGAAACACACGCACTCACACACACACACACACACACACACACACACACACACATCGCCATCTATAACATGTAATTATTATAAAAAATCTATGCTAATGTTGGCTAGGCACGATGGTCTTGGTGTGTTCCCAGCCCGGTACATAGCCCGAGACTGAGACCACGTGTTTCTCTTTGCCAATGCCTCTCCCACAAACACTGGCTCTGCTTCTCTAGAGCTCCAAGATCGCTCTCTCAGTCCCCTTGGCCAGCTGATGCCAAACTGCTCTCTTCCCGTTCCAAAGCCTGGCCGAATTCGACCCAGCTAAATTCTTTCCCTTTCGGTCCACTTGAGTCTCCTCAAATGTAACACACCAGACAATCTTAATTTAGACTTAACAGATGACACAACCACTGGGCATGCAATCTATCATCCTAAGCCATCAACTATTCTATGTTAGAAATCTTCTGGTGGCAGATTCTGTCACCAGGTCTACAGTCCCCGTCTACATTTTGTCTGCCTAATGCACATATATGTCTCAAAGAGACCTATGTCTGTCCATAAGGAGACTTAGAGATCTCCTACTCCTCAGAGCCTTGACATTCCAAGGAGACGTGATGTCCATGTGGTTTTGGCGGTCCAGGCCTATAGCCCTGTGCGTTTCACCCCCAGCTTTGTAACTGCCCAAGAGAAGGCCTTAATTCTTTTTTGGGTAGTTCCAAGCAGACTGTAACAGAAAAGTTACTTGGTGTTTACTAGAAAACAGCGGAGGTCACTACATAAAGGGGCTAGCCTGCCAGTGACTCTACTCTGTAGTAACTGTCAAGGATCTTGCCCCTTTCTTTTGCCTTTGTGCCCTCCCTAAAAGGGATAACACAGCCATTCTTTTCCTCAGGAAGTCAAGGCACAGCTTCCTGCCATCTTCTCTGATCAAGGCACATTTGGTAAGGACTGAACTTTCTCCTCTGACCTCAAAGTTCCCAATAACCAATCCAATATGTGCGAAGTGGTATAGGAATGAAATTTTTCTATGCAGTAAAACACTAGGAATAAGATAATTGTGTGTCTATTATGCCTGTTTTCGGTACTCCCACACAGAATCCTAAGAAAGAGCCCTGTTGTAAGTAAACCTTTCCACAAATCTAATGAAGGTCATGCCCTCTCAGCAGCTGTCACCCTTGTGTTCTTAGCACTATATCTATGGCAAATTCTGGCTATGGAGGAAGTCATTTTGCTTTAAGACTTTGCTTAAAGCACAACAATAAAAAGAGTCAAGGACCGAGCAAAGAACATCCCTGTCACTCTTGAAAGTTTCCTTTCTAGCTCTCTACTTAGCTCACAAATACTAGATGGAAAGCTTGCCCACTTGCAAATGCCTCTAATCCACTTCGGGATCTTCCTCTGCCTGTGTCAGAACACCATCCCTGGGGAACCTCAACATTGTCCTTCACCCAGCTAAAGGCAAACCAACTGCTGAGGGCACAGCAGCAAACAGAGATAGGAGGATAATTGCCCAGCCTAAAGGTAGGCAAATAAGGGATCTGGTTGCAGTGATGTTTTTTTTCTTAATCATTTGCATAATTGCAGCACTCTTTTGATTTGCTTTTCCAGTAGAACACTGGCCCCTAGCCCTGCAAATTGCTTTTGTGACAATCTGAAAGTCAAGAATTAAAAGCATGTTGCTCCAGCCAATTAGCTTAAGAACCAAGGGAATCTGCTGCTGGCCTTTAAGAGAGCTGTCTAAAGAAAAACGAAAGCAACGCCCAATCAAGCAACGCTGGATCATTTTAGCATCAGGCCCTAAAAGGAACAAGAATGGCTTTGCTGTCCTCTTTCTGGCTGAGGCAGCTGCAGAGGCCTGAACGTTCTCGTTCAAGGTCACTGCTTGTGTTGTCCTCTTGTGCTAATTGTGAAACAGACTGGAGTAAAGGGGAGATGGTGAGAGACTGGAGGAGTAGCTTCATTGCTCTTCCACAATCAGCCCCTGCCCACCCACTGAAGGTTGGGAGGGAACAGAAAGGCTCTCACCTCTACCAGGGAAAGGGCAAGAGCTTTCTGTAACACAGGCGTGTATATATTGGCCAAGGAACACGCACTCTGTTGTGTGTTGGTGGTTGCTCAATTTGTTTACATGGTAACTCGCTTATTTATGCGTCTGCTCTTTGTTCTCCGGTGGAGATAGATGATCCAGCAGAGCGAATCTTTGTTCCTTATGAGCTCACCCTCTCCTGCTGTCTTTGCCTGCCACACCTGCAATTATAATTATGGCCCGCTGCAATCCCGTCCTGCTGAAACCCATCTCCAATTCAGAGACGGAGTCACCACGTGCAGAGAGAATGCCGGGAGTCAGTGGAATCTGCTTCATTAGGGCCTTTGCTGCCGCTTCCAGCTGCAGTTAACCTTCTAAGAAGACGCGTGTGGCCTGCAGTGTTCAGAAGCGTGGACACATCCTTGCCTTTTCAAAGGAACTATGACGTTAGTAACCACCACTGGGACACTCTGGACAAGCATAATGAGGCTAGGCATCTTGAAAGTCAGTTGATACTGAGATAAAGGAACTGCTGATGTATTACAGGTATGCCACCGAGGGAGAGAATTTGGCTGGTTACCAGAAGCAGGTTAGCACGAGATGGTCTCAGAAGTCATTACAGATTAACTTTATTTTGACAAAAAGTCATTCTTGGGGTTGGGGATTTAGCTCAGTGGTAGAGCGCTTGCCTAGGAAGCGCAAGACCCTGGGTTCGGTCCCCAGCTCCGACAAAAAGAACCAAAAAAAAAAAAAAGGTCATTCTTACATGTCCCAAAACTAACAGATTCAGTGATGCTGACGTAATTCAGCCTTGTAAGGAGTCTATCCTTGAGATACTAACTGCCTGATGGTTCCTCCAGCTCACTGTCATCTTGATGAAAAAGTTAACACAAAACTTTTCTGTTTCAATTACAATGATACTTATTGATATGCAGCTTTGCTCCTAAGTTAGTGGAGCACCAATATTTTCTAACGAGGCATAGTTTCTCTTCGCTAGGGTACTCATTTTTACACATGGGATAAGAAGGGCATTTCAATTACTGGATTTGTGGGTAACTTATATTTCCATGTTTTTGTTGTTCTGGTCTCAAAATAGGAGGAGTGAGTTTTTAATCTACAGAAAACAGAAGAGAATTCCCCTCCCCCGGCAAGGTTTTAGTTCTCAAATCTGAGCCCAAATATGACAGCCTTCAATTGCTCTATTGTGTTCCAGTTTAGACAAAGGATTTAGTGAAGGGGAGTAGCATGCCAGCCTTTTATCCTGTTGCAAATTTGGAGAATTTTCTCTGGTGTATCAAATAAAATACATCACAAGAAAATTGCAGAGATAAAAATTTATACAAATAAGTTTGGGTGTCATCAAAGTCAAACTTTTCTTTAGGTTTTTGCTCACTAAAGGGATCAGCACAATTTTGTTTCTTCAGAAAGGCAAGCCTTTCGTTTCAACAATACATTCCATTGGATTTTAGACTAATTGCAGCAACATGTCTCACTTCTTGACTCTCAGAGCCTTACAAAAACAATTCATACAGGCTTTCATTAAGAACAAAATAGAAACAGATAAGAAACGTAATTGAAACAAATAACAATAATTAACTCAATTTATCAACTGGCATCTATTATGCTAAGGAAAGGCTCCTGGCTAGAACCGAGTCAGTTGCATAAAACATATATTCAAGACAGGACAGGTGCCTTTAAAGCAAAACTTGTAAGTACCTGGGGAAGAATTGTAGAATTTTACAGTTGCCATCAACACTGCCTCAAACAGTACCTCAAACAGGCCTGCCTGTTTCCTGGGCAGGTAGCATCAGGACGATATACTAGAAAGACATTTTCTCCAGCCATGCTCCAAACCTTCTTGTTTGGAAACCTTGCTGTGGCCAATGCCTTCATGTTTCAATACGTCATGAGAGGATTCTGTTACCCACTGACATTTTTTGGCTTAGTTCTAACCTACAGGCCTCTAGATCTGCTTCCTGTAAATTCTCCAACTTTCAGAGTGCCCTTTTAAAATACTTATTTCCTATGTAACCCTTTAGAGGTTTCCCCATTGCTGTGGAATTGATACATTCATACTCTGCAGACACAGTTCTCTCTGCTTTCCCCATACACACACACACACACACACACACACACACACACACAGACACACACACACACACACACACACTGTGAACACTCTCAGCTAGAAACCTACAAAACTCCAGTCATTTTGAGTTCTTTGAAGATCTGTAGATGCCAGATCTTTTTCTCCCTAGTGCCTAGGGAGAAATGCTCTTTTCTCCTGAAATGCTCTTTTCTCTTTCTTCCAACAGCTCCTTCCAGCTTTTGTTTTGTCAGACAACTTATTTGGAACTCTGTCCTTTCTTGCTCAGCCCCCAAAAGTACTCTCTTCATGCCTTCCTTTCTCAGCCAGTTCTTTTTCCAAATGCTGTCACAGAGAACTATGGAAACTTTCACTACCACCCTTACCACCCAATTAACAGTGAGTAATAGCTGGTTACTCCTCCCCACAGCTGCCCTCTAAGCTTTAAGAGTCAAGATGGAGTCAGCTACCAAGCCTGGATGTGTAAAGTCCTACCAAAGATTTGGTTCACAACAGGCAATTACTGGTTCCCTATATACTGCCTGAATGACCAACTTAACGAATGTATGAATGATTTTATTGGAACCACAATTAGAGATGAGCAGAGTGGACACAGATAGGAAAGGTGATCTGTCAAATCTTTGTAAAGATTTTCTGTTTCTAGATCCTGTGTTTCAAACATAGCCCCCTTCCTGGTTTCCCCTTCACAACCCCCCCATCTCACTCCTTCTCCCCTTTCCCACTATGAGGGTGCTCCTCCACCTACTCCCACCTATCCCAAAATTTTTAACCCAGAATTGTTCCTGTCCAAAGGAAAGACAGGGGTAATAAATGGAGTAGAGACTGAAGGAAAGGCCATCCAGAGACTGCCCCACTTGGGGATCCATACCATCTGCAGACACCAAATCCAGTGTTCTTAATAAGGACAAATTTACCCACCCTTCTTTTCTTAGCTGTGTTTGCTTTCTTGAGAATGTGGAACCCCATTGGATTCAATGTATAACTCTTTAACCAAGATGATTTTGACTTTTGTGAGGTGGCTATGTCCATGACATAATAACATCACACTTAGGGCATTAACTCCGTATGTTTCTCCTGTGTCATCCATCTATTGACGGCACGACACAGGAATACTCAGATTATGAATGCCACTTCTCTGATGGCCAGAGAGATTTCATAAAGTGGCTAACCCAGTGTCACAGTGGATAGGAATGTGGGCTCCTTGTGTTTATAAAGTACAGACAGAAATGTTTCCTAGCTTATGGGACCAGAATAAGAGCTCAGGACAGGTGGTCTGCACAGAGCACCTAGGATAATGTCATGGAAACAGTGGTTGATGAACACAAACAAAAATAAAGCCAGGAACACAATGAGACATCATAAGATAGAGTAAGTTAGTGAACATTTTCAAAAATGGTAACAAGATCAAAACTCACATTCCTATTTTACAGTAAGATTTTATCTGTGCTTACCATTTATTATTTGTGCTACTATTAGTTCTATCTGACAATAGGGTTACTCTGGGACTATTTAGATTCCAAAAATTCAGCACCGCTATAGTGATGCACCACTGTAGCTCTTTCACTAAAAGCGAGGCATTTGAACATTTTAAAATTTCCTTTGCAAAGAGTAAGTACATCGACATTGTGGGTTGCAAATGCTTGGAAGATTTTCGTAGTGCGTACACGCTGTGCACAGGCTCTGATGTGAGAATGAGAACGTGGCAGACGATTCTAACTGGGGCTCACACTCTTTTTGCTTGTTTAATTGTGGTCCGCACCATTGTTCTCTCTACCCTTTGGAATGATTCAGCCTTGAGTATCCCCTCTACTAAGGGGAGTTTTTCTGCCCAGTCAGGTTCTGTGAGACAGAGTAAAAAATCAGCAGCCTTATAGTGAGGGATGGCATTGAAGGAATTTTAGAAGTAACAAAAGGGTGGAATGATGGGCCGATGAACTGCCCCTGTGTGGATAGAACTCAATTACCTTTTGTATGCAAAGGTCCTTGCTAGATATGACCCAATGGATAGCTAGCATTCTGCTCAAGAAATATAGCATAAATACGAATAGAAATATTCTTAAAAATAATCCTTAGTCACAGTTTTCTCAATATAGGAAAACCAACTAAGAAAAGAAATTTATGTAAATTTTTCAGTGGGTCTGAAACCTGGCATAATTTAATATTAGGATGTTAGTGTGTCAACAGACTTGATCACTGAGTACTTAAAAATTGTTCAAACCTTTTTCAAATAATTAATCGATGGCAGATTTGATTACAAAATTGTCAAATGTTTGTTGACTCCAAGTCCATGCTTATTACAATTATAGGAATTAGACAGACATGAATCAAATATCTTCTCCTTACTGAGTTGACATTTTAAAACACAAAGCTTTAGCTCCCACAGTTTTTAGCTGGAAGTGTCATGCGATCTCTTCATACCTTGTTGTCCTGTTCTGTAGCCTGAGGGTCTGTGGCAGTGTAAGTTCTACTCAGAAATTCATTCTGTAGATTAAATAATTTTCTCTTCTTCTTTGAACATCCCCAGGGTCACAGGGCTTAGTGGAGTTTAAGCATTTTAATATGAATTCAGGAGATAACACCTAGCCCTGGAGTATGCTGGGGAATCCCCTTGTGAGCCCATCCCCTATAAACGAAGGATATATGGACACACACACACAAACACACACACACACACACACACACACACACACACACACACACACACCAAGTCACTGTCAGGATGGGCAGCCCTGTGATTCCTGCCATGCAGAAGTCCCATCTCTGTTATTCTGAGCTTCGCACATCCTCCTGCAAGCTCTCCTTCCATGTGTTCAAAGCTCTACTCACAGCTAGCTTTCCCAACCTCTCCTTCTTTGTCTTTACTTCCCATTTCCTTCCTAAGTGAACTGTCAGCACCTCCATCTAAGCAATGGTCCCTTTGGTTTATTATTATTATTATTATTATTATTATTATTATTATTATTATTATTACTATTACTATTATTCTCAGTCCCATGCATGCTGTGTGATGTGCACTGCTTGAGCAGGTCACACTGGCTGTCAGTGATGATGCCTTTGGAATTGGTGCGGATATAGAGATGACCTGCAGGGTTATCCAGTAGGGGGGCTTGCTAAGCCAAAACTATGACCTTAAAAGCAAAGAAATGAGCATCCCTGAAATAGCAAAGAACAACAATACAACCAAAACAGACTTGTTCATTCTAGCCTAGGACTCAAACGTTAATGAGTCCCCTTGGTTTTTCAAATGGGTATGGTAATAAAACCAAAGGAGGCATAGCATTGTAAAGTTACGCAACAAGTTCCCCTGCAGGGCTCCACTGCCTGGAAATGAAAATTCTTAAGCAGGACTTGGATAGGCTATAACCGGTGGATCATATTAAATTACCTTTCTATGACCAACTTTCATGCTGTTCCCAGGGTCAAGTTACAAGTTACCTCTCTTCTACCAGCTCTAGGCATACAGACAGGCTTTTATTTTCATTCAATACATCTGTGTGGACATTTGCACAAGGAGAGCCTAAAGTTTTAGATAAGGAAAATATTCCTTCAATTGGACTAGCAGAAGGGTAGAGAAGAAACACTGAGGTGTGTGATCTAAGCTCTTGCCACTGTTAACTCTGCAGAAGGGATTCAGCGTATCCCATTGTTTCAGAATGCCACAGGGGTCACCCTCTCTCTTGGAAAGTCAAGATGAATGTGCTACTTAGCTACATTCCCTCAAGGAAAGTCTTGATTCTGCAGGAGAGGGGACATTTCAAATGACTCTGCATCTCCGTGAAACAAGTCCTAGCCATCCAGTCTGGGAGGAATTGGAAGGAACATCAGTGTCACAATTGACATAGCTACATGTAACTGTATTGTTGTGTGTGAGCTCTGGCCCATGCTCTTTCTTATGTGCACATACATTCAAATAGTCCATGCCAGAGGAGGATTGAGGCTCACACAGTCCCTTTGACTCTTTTAACCATAGCTTTTAAATCAGTGCTTTTTATACATAGACTTAAAGGAAAATACATATGCATTCAGGAAGTTAAATGAGGCATAACTTCCCTACTATGTCCTTCCCTATTCCCAGTTAAACCAGACAAATATGTTCCTGTGAATATAGAAATATATAATTAGGACTAGACTTGGCTGCTATTTTAAATGACATTTTTATTTATTCTTCAGAAATGTATCAGTTATAATTGCTCTTTTCCAGTCTCACAGTTGACCTTCATTTTTAAAGTTACAAATAGCTCATTAGATTTTCATTTTCTTTCTTCAGAATGAATCTGCTATGGTTTTGGGATGCTAGGGAGTTGGGAGTGGGGGTAGATTTGTAGGTAGACAGAACTAAACAACCATCAAACAGTGAAAGCCCAAATCAAAAAACAGACACAGTAAAGAACTTCAGGCTTTAGTGGATTTATTTAGTGGCTTTTCTCCAAATCTCTAGGATAAAGTCATAACAATGTTTATTTGAAAGAAACAAAATGCTCATCAAAACAGCATGCTCTCTTTAGAGTGGAACCGTTAAATGTGCTTTCTTTCTTTAGCATGTTTGTAAAGGTGTGTGTGTGTGTGTGTGTGTGTGTGTGTGTGTGTGTGTACAGACTCCAAGAAAATTGTAAAATATACCAAAATGGGGAAAGCATTTATAATGTGTACCCAGGTAAAGAGTCCCTCACTCTCAGAAAAGTCACCCCTTCAATGAAACATAATCCAGGTCAGGGTCAGCAGATGAGTCCTGTATCTGCTAAGATAGCAGACTCTGTATGGCTACTCCCTATTCCTGCTGCAACAAAATTCCTTTGTGGAGGCGTTAAGCAGAAGTGTAAACCCGCCCCAGGAAGAGGCTAAGGCTTCAGAGACATCAGGCAAAACTAGCACTTGAATCACTGTCTAAGCAAGCCTGTAGCATGTGTGTACAATTAATATATCTGAGTGTGAGTAGAGAGACAGAAAAAGATAGTTGTTTTGAAGAATACCTATGAGTTCTTAAAGTCTCATTAGACCAGTGGTTCTCAACCTGAGGGTCAAGACCCTTTTGGGGGTCACATATCAGATATACTACATAACAGATATTACATTATAGTTTATAACAGTAGCAAAAGTACAGTTATGAAGGCGCAACAAAATTATTTTATGGTTGGGGGTCACCACAGGGTGAGGAACTGCATTAAAGATTGAGAACCAGGGCATTAGGGCATTATTCTGAATTTGAACATTTGTTTTGCAAACACATGGGACAAGGGAGCTTATGCCAGGTTTCCTCAATAAAAACAACGAGGCACGCCATGCCCCTTACAACACACGAAGCATACCAATGAGGCTCGTGGCTTCATCTTATATCTGATGAGACGGACAGTGGTTTTACAGCGATGGAAATAGGAGCTAGCACCCCATCTGTGTTCTTTTAGTTCAGCCCAAGGATTGTACTGCCTCCTACCTGGGCACCCTGGGGTTCGATTGTGTGAATCACTTCTTGCTGTTTGTTTGTTTGTTTTTTATGTTTTAAGTCTGCAGACTGAGTGCTAGTGCTACCTTAAGGAGAACTAGAACACATTGAAGCATTAGAAGAACTAGATCTTACCAGTTTGGTTTCTTTCCTGGTTCTTAAGAACAATCGGTTCTCAGATCATTTTTATCTGCTGTAACACATGGCTAAATAGAATGTGTTCATTTATCTTTGTTTTTGCATCCAACTCCTTCTCAAGTAGAGTGTTTCTCTGAACTGGGTTTAACCTTTATGGGTTACAAAGTCCTGTCTCTGAGAATGTCCAATCCACCTACACTACAAACTCTCAGAATTGAACAGTTCCAGAAGCACCTTCATTGAGTGGATCTTGACTCTGTCAGTTCTTACAGTGCTCCCTTTGATAATCTGAGATGTTAACCACAGAAGTGAATATGGTAAGGCCATGACTACTGACGATACCGGCACCCGCTCTACCCGGTTACACTCTCAGTGAGCAGAGAAGAATGGTTCACGTTGCACCCTTTTAGTGGAAAAAAAGCATGTCCACCCTGATGAGACCAAGGAAGCACTGAGACCTCCGCCTCTGGCCACTAAGAGATAGAGAAGCTGCATACTCCACTAGCGCATGGCAAAGACAAGTGACTGAGGTTGCTCGTGTACCTTTTAGAGAAAGGACTTTGCTCGTTCATTAGTCAGAAATGCCAGTGAATGACGCTTCAGATCTTATCACGTGACCCCCACAGAAGAAGGCTATTAGTTCATATTTATTCTCTTAGGCACCCATTTTAAACTCAGGATATCGTTTCTTCATCAGCACCAAAGTCTCCAATAGTGGAAGCAGCCTGGGACGGTTTCCGGAATGCAGGAGCAGGCTACTCTCTGAAGTATCCTGTCTGAAAATGGTTCCGGTCTCAGACAAAAGAGTTCCAGAAGCGCCTTCATCTTTGGATGTAAGCACTTCTCATTTCAGCCCTTCAACTTCTAGGCAGAAGCTGGGACGGTCTTTAGTAATTTGAATAGACATTGGAAGCAAATGTTCCAAAGAGTGGTCAAGTTTTGAAGGTGTGTATGAAGCCACCTCTAAGGGAGGAAACATTCACAAACACCAGTATCTCAGGGTCCAGGGCGCTTCTGGACTCTGGCAGTGACTGTCATCACGGTGATCCCCAAGCTGCATAAACACTCACAGATGTCAACACTCACTTGTCTAATGAGAATCAGCTGGATGTCACAGTACCCTGATACAGAATATAGTCCCTCTCCTGAAATTTCTAGCTATTGTTAGCATATAAATATATAAACTATTCCACCAGAATTGAACAATGACTGGGTTGGGGGTCATCGGGACAAAAAAAGGGGGATACTGTCTTAATAAAGTTTCTCTGAAGAGAAGACTTAACCCAGTGTGAAACAGTCAGTCTGAGTTAGTCACGGGAAGGAGGGAGAGGGCAGAGGGTGTTCCCGGGAGGGCAGAACAGTCTGTACAAAGGTGGAGGAGCACAAAAGGCATGGTGACTTTGAGACATGAAAGTCATTAAGGATAGCAGGAGTATGCTGGCACCAGGGAGTGGCAAGACAAATAAGGCTGGAGCTGAAGGCAGGATTGGGGGGTCATTAAAGACGGGTCAGACACATGGAAAGATGGGCTGTACACTCATCCTTGGATCAGGAAGCCTTGGCGATATAAAGCTGTCAGTTATCCTCATGCTGAACCATGAATCCATTGCAAAAACCATAGCTCAAGCTTCTGTCGTTTGCTTGGATTTGATGTGGAACTCGGTAAGTGGATTCTGAAGTTTGAGAGAGAAAAGAAACAGGCATGAAATGTCAATTGAAGAGGGCGAAAGACTCAGTCTGTATGTTGGATTGATTACGCAAAGTCATAGAAGTTCAGATCACAGTGTTCACACAGGGATGAACACCAGGCTGATGGAAGGGAAAAAAATGACCACTCATGGAGCCTATACTCTGAGTTCAGTTCCTTTGTGTCTCCTGTGAGATAAAATGTACCAGTGAGGAGACATGCCCTAAGGCAGCAATGTCTGCTACCTCACTCCCATCACTGTACCTGTTCCCTGTTACTACCTTACTTTCTTTATAGCAACTTAACAATCCTTTAGAGCACATATCTGTCTACAATGTAAACTGCACACACACACAAAAAGACTTCTTGTTCACTGCTGTCTTGTCAGAGTGTGAGATGCTACCTGGTATACAGCATATATTCAATTTTAACAAGTAAATGCTGCCACAGTGTACAATATTCAGAAGCAATATGAACAAGACTGTCCCACATGTGATCAACCTGCCATTACAAAATAATAGGGAGAGGGTAAATTATTCAGCAAAGACATTGTTTCCTTTAGAGGAGTCCCCCCTCTCTTCAATCTGCCTATCAATGAAAGATTTATTCTAATATATCTCCCTATAGTTGTTCTTAGACTATCAAGAAGATGCATTGTAGAAAAGAAATTATCATCCTGATATATTTTTAAAAAAGATTTCTTGTAGAAAAGAGATTATTATCCCGATAAACTTAAAACAAAAACAACAACCAAAAACCCAATTTCTTCTTTGCATCATACCAAGAAATCAACTCCAAGTGGATTAAAGCCTTAAAGATGAAAATTTAATCTTAAGATAAAGATAATCTTTAGTCCTTCAGATAAAGAAAGCTTTCTTAAGACAAGAAAGAAATAACACACATCACGAAGGAGTGGTGGATACAACAAAATGGCAAGGGTCTCATGGGAGCTGAGAAAGAAGCCCAGTAGTGGAGTCCCGACTGGCTCTCATGTCAGCCTGGATTGGATCCTGAGTACCACAAGGGAAAATGAAAAGCAAAGCCAAAAATGTGCTCATTCACAATATATGCCACAAAAGAGGGAGAAACAGTAGCACACTGGCAAAAGCTACAACTGTGGAACAGAGGGTTAGAACCTAGCACATCTATGGAAAATCTTTAAATCAAGAAAAAAGACAAGTAACCAACAGGAAAGTGTGTGTCTCTGTGTGTGTGTGGTGGTGGTGGGTGGGAGTTAAGTAGCCTCACTGGAGATCAAAAACATGCAATTTAAGCCACAATTAAATACCGTTTTTGTTCTTCAGTTTTGGCAAGACTTTTAAAGGTTGGGAAATGGGAAGTGCTGGCAGGGTTGAGCAGTCACGCTCTCACCCTCTGCCTGCAGCGGGGTGATTGTAAAGTGGCTATGGAACAACCGCCCTTGGCCACAGCGATTCGTTCTTAGGTAGAGATTCTGGAATGGCTGCAGCGAATGTGCATCTGGAGACATGTACAAGGTTAGAGGAGCTTTGCCCACACCAGTGACGTGCTGGAAAGATGCCGATGTGCATCAGTCATGCAGTAGATGCGTAAATCTCACCAGATATACCAATGTCTCGGCGCAGAGATGACTCACAGGGCACGAGTCCACGCAGAGGAACCTAGAGATGCCATGGGGAGGAGGGAAGCCAATCACAGAGAACAGCATGTGAAACCACTTATGTGCAGTTCAGATCCAGGCAAATCTGAACTGTAATTTCTCTAGAGATGCAGAGAAGCAATCAGGGAAGGCAACGGACTGTTGAAAGCAAATGAATGAAAGAACTCAGCAGTTAATCTCATTGTTTCCCCTGGCTATGGGAGTTCTTGTGCCATAGGGACAACTTTTACATTTATTTGTGGCTGAGAGCCAACCAACCCTTTTGTGTGTGAACACTTAAAAAAAATCAAAGTTCACATTCTCTTCTTGGGTAGTAGAAATTCCCACTCTCATAACAAATACGTACAAACAATAATGACAAGTTTCAAAGTGTGATTAATTTAAAAAGTGATTTAGTTTCCTTTCTTTTGCAATCGGCAAGGCCTCTTCCACAGTGTGGCAAATGCTGCACTCATTCCTTACAACTAAACTTTCCAACTAGGGTAGGAGTTGTTCCTTCTAGTTGTGTTGACTCAATCAATTCATGGTCCTGTTGTTTAGAGTTCAAAATTACTTCTCTCCCCCTCAATGTTGTAATTGTGTAACATTTGCTCATAAAGGAAATTGATGTGATCATGTCTGGCTTAGCAGGAAATTAAGCAGATAAGTAGTTAGACCATTCATTCTACTCAAGCTTTAGTGGAACAGGCACTCAGTACTGTCTGCTGTGTCCTCATTCACTCTATTGTCTATAGGTTCTGGATTTCACATTAATACCTTCTAATTAAAGAGAGCATTTCACTATGGAACCCGGGCTGACCTCAAGGTCTCCATCCACCTGCCTCAAATCTCGCAAATGCTGGAATTATTTAATGTAACTATCATAAATTATGTTCCTATCTTCAAATATTTAAGACACTAAAATAATTGTTACAGCACTTTAATAATAAAAACATGTTTTACAAAGTTTGGAATAGAAACTTGAAAGCTTTCATTGAGTTGATGATACTAAATAACTATAGCCAGGAGCTTTCAAATGGTAACAATAATAACCAAAAGCATAAACTGTATGTATTCAGAACTACAAACCTGTAGTCACAGGATAAACTCATAGTCATCATAGAAAGATACATCTTCTTTCCTGTCTTTAACTCAGTAAAGTCATTATTGAAACTGTAACATCCAGGGCTTACAACGCTCCTGCCTTAAGTTGTGTAACAGTGTAGTTGGGTCATTCATACCTCAGTGGATATTAATATAAATGTACATCACTATTCTAACCTGTTGTGTCCTCTACCTTAGTGTGTACTTACTATGTGCGAGCTTGGGGAATTGAGAGTGTTACTCTGGTTGTACCCCAAAGATTTTCCAAGGTCTTTGAGGAGCAAAATCATAAAATAGTGTGAACTCCCAACAAGTTGGATTCACTTTCTGTTTGTACTGCCTGGCTGTGAGGTTATAATAAGGAATTTTATTTTTCTGAATCTCTGTTTCCTTACTCATACAGATATTTCTATTCTAATATTCTACGCTAAATCCTTGTGCAGACTTTCCTGTCAATGAAAAGCCAATGCTAGAGTTGATATACATTGGTGTTGGTGTAGAAACGGCAATAGTATGAGACACCAGAAGATTCTCTCTTGCTCCACTAAATCCTTGTCTCTTGTGTGGAGAGCCTACTGTGCATAGTTTTAAATGAGTAAGGGAAGGGAGAAAGGGAGGAAGAATGGGGTAGCTCAACTCAGTGGCCTTACTGATGTTTAGAAACTAACCAACATTTTCACTTAAATTATCACTGTAAATTTTACATACGTTTTAAATTTATCTGGCTTTCTTAGAATTTCTTTTTATCCTTTGCCTATCCAAACATACTGTCCTATTCTACCCTAATATTTTGGAAAATTGATCTTGTAAAGCCGTTAGGAGAAGCTGACTAGAGAATATACATTTATTTTTTATACTGGCATGTGTCAATTGATTGAGAGGGCTCTTCCCAGACTCCGAACAACCTGTAGCCTCTTCAACACCAGGAGTCTCTTAGCTCTTTGCAAAGCAGCAATAGTAACACTGGTTTGTTTTGAGGAAGAAACAGATTATGTAACCATGAAGTGTGCAGATCACACCAGTGAACCTGAGGCGGGCAAACCTCTACTCAGTGGGTAGTGCTTACTTCTTGTTTCTTTTGAGAGGAAATTTCTGGAAATGATACAGTGTCTATTAATGAAACCTTTACTTTCTTTCCTTCCACAGTTTCAAAGTTTTCTATGTTAGTCCCTTTTTAACTTTCTTAGGGAGCTTTAGAAGAAAGATCGGTGGATTGGTGGACCATCTTCTTGGTCAAGCACTGTTTACCTCAACAGTTCTCACGATTCATCAATGAGACAATAGGAAGGAGGCAAATTTAAACTTGAAAGGCAGTTTCTCTGTGGATAAAAATTTAAAACGATTTTTTATTAGATGAGAAGTTTTAGAAATCATTTCTAAGATCACATGCATTTAAAGGGCATTATTGCAAAGTTAATGATAATGCTATATGAACTAAAACCTGATAATTCTAAATATATCTAGACTTGATAACATAATAGGAAAGGAAAGGAAAGAGTCACAAAGCCAAAATGCCTCCCTTTCCCTTCAGGTTTGACTGACCATGACTAACAATGTTAACATCCATTAAGGTTGCCTGCTTTATGAAATAATAAATTATGAAATAGCAGGTTATAAAGGCGCGATGACTGCCTGTATGTTGTACACCATATGGCCCCATTCGGCACTGATATAGGAAATGCCACATACTTGGTAAATAATAGTCATGGATGGCACATGCTAGCACGAGTAGACAGAAATCTAGTAGTGAGAGCTCAAAGTCCTAGAATGATAAATTTCGGCCCCACACAGATGAGGCTAATATCATTAGCCATTTATTGCAAAGGAACTAAATCTTTTCAAATTAAACTCATGGTGGATTTTAATCACTTGGCTAATGTTGGTAAATGATTATGCCCCAAGCCATCACGATAATGATCATTATTAGCAAGAATCTGTTTTACAATGTTTCTAATGCTCAAAATTAATCCAGAAGTCAAGAGCCATTAAATCATTTCTCCTGCAGCAGGGTTTAAAGACGGAGAGCATATTTCACGCAACTGCCATTTAAAAACAAAAGCTAAGAAGGCGGTGGAAAAAAAATACAAAAGAAAATCAAGCTGTTAACTACAGCGCCACCAAGTGACCAACTTCACAATTCCCTGTAAATCCCAAATACATAAAATCGCAAATACAGAAATGAAAGTGCTGTGCGACCACAGCAAAAATCTCCCATGGGTGCTGGTTATTGACCTATAACGAGTCTCATAAGTACAAGAGGGTAACTTCCCACTCTCTTGGATTATAGCACTTGTGTGTGACTGACTCCTTAGAACTAACCTGGTGGGCTCCCTGAGAGTTCCCAGACATTGAGAACTTGAAACAGAAGCAAGGATAAGGTCATTTAAACAGCAGCTATCCTTACAGAGGTGAGTGGGAGAGCACAGTGTGGTACCCATGGCATCATATGACAGCGTCTTTGCAAAAGAGTAAAGTATGAACAGGTATCAGATTTCTCACACTCATTTCTAAGTCATAAATCCTGAGGCAAGATCATATGTTGGCAAATCTAAATCAGTTAATCAATCAATCAATCAATCAATCAATCTATTTATCTACTTATCCATCCAATATCACTTTATTATCTGCCTATAATTTATACCAAGAAAATGTAGTAGAAAATTAAAGCATTTTATAATTCTATACTAATAATTCACAAATAACTTCACTAGTAATGTTTAAACTATTACCTTTCACATTTGTTTATCAAGTGGATCCAGAGTTCTAACTGTTCCAGGCATAGTGCTGAAGTTTGCGAGTGACGAGGCATCACGGGACCTCACGTGACTAGGAGCTCGGAACGAGTTATGTAAGATGGAAAGAACATGGCTTGAGAAAGAATGAAAACTTAAGACTCCTTTCTAAATGGACATCTAAGCCATAGGCAGGGCCATCTCATCTGCAGACGACGGTAATGGACTCCACCCTTATGAGCTGTCCCCGAAATACTGTTTTCACTCTCAAGGCCAAGCATCACGAAACTGAAGACCAACCAAGCAACAGAAATGACTAAGGGAATGACACACTGAGTGACTAATGGGAGAAACCCAAGCGTAGCTAAATTTAAGCCATTGACTTTATGGTCTTAACAAACGAGGTCTAAAAATAGGAGGCAGACAAAGGCGCTGATACCGCTCTGCAGTCTCTCAGCGACAACCATGGGAGTGAACTGTGGGATGGACTTAGGTAGGGGAACATTTAGATACTATCAGAAGAAAGCTTCCTGTTGGAGAAAACTGGCAGATGAGTACAATCGCCACCAGGAAATGTTGGGAGCTCTAGTTGGTGATAAGTGGAAACCCCAGAATGGAGCTGGAAACTTGTACTCAGGAGCTAAGGAGAAGAATTGGTGCCTCCAGCCTCCCAGTGTGGCGATCCACACTCTGCCTGTGCGACAGGAGGAGTGGACATCTTTCAAGACAGGGCCGAGAAAAGCAAATGTGTTCTCCTGGAACGTGGGAATGAGTATATTCCAAAACTATGAACTGTTCAATTAAACCTCTCTTCCCTTTTCATTTGATGCACCTCTCCATTGTACTGTGCCAGGGGTCAGACAGAGCCACAGTCTAGTTTATTATACAGAGAACAGCATCTCCGTCCTGTATGTTACTAACTAGAAGTTGGTCAAGAGATGTGACTTCCAACACAGTCTGCTGTTGATGTTTTTACCATATACAACAATTTAAGTTATTGCTTCTCTCCTATACTGAAGTAAGGAAAACACACAGAAAGTATCGCCTGGGCTGTGTCCACTGACTCTTTGCCATCCCCATTTCATGGCATGACTTCTAGGGAATTGGAGTTTATTGTCCCAGTCAGTGTGCACTGACTCTTAATCAGGTCACATTGGAAAGGCCTGATCTCCTATATGCTTCCGTTGTCATTATGTTAAAGGGCAGGAAACAAAGGCTTTGTGTTCCTGGTGCTTCCCTGTGGGTACTGTGACAATTTATTTCTACTTGGCTTCAGGTCCTGACTTGGGAAACATGTGTGTCCCTCTCACAGTTTCTGCCTGTTGACTTGGACCTTGACGCTCACAGTTGATGTACGACTTCTGCCTGTCCCTACACCAACAGCTGTACTCAAGTTGTCTTTCTCCTGGGTCTCTGCTGTGACCTTCATGTTGGTACGTAGAATTTCTACTGTAAATTTGTACTGACCTGCAGGGAAATCAAAGACAAAATGACTAAAGTTTCTGGCTTAAATTTCTCAGATGACATGGAAATACTTTGTGGTTATTAGGCTTTGGTTGAAGAATTTGTCATGTGAAAACATACCTATTACTCATTTTTCATTTCAGGTATATCATCAATTCAACAGTGATAGCTAGGCTTCTGTTACAGATCACAATTTGCATTGTCCTTTAAGCCATAAATGATTAGTCATTGTTAATAGCTTTTATAGGTAAAGAAATATCTTGCTAATATCAACTTATGTAGTGTTTTCTAGGAATCAAAGTGCTAGGATAGTTTTGCTTGTTTACTGTGAATGGTCAGAAATATATGTTCCAGAGTAATCATATAACTGTTAAGCACCCGGTTTACCAAAGTACTATCCACTATAACATACTATGTTTACTCTATAATTTTCTTGCATAAGTAAATTATTGTTATTCCTTTTTAAGTACAGTTGGTATCCATATTTTCTCTCTGCCGTAATTTAGAAAATTTGATCAACAGACAGGTAAATAGATGGTTCCCCCCCAACAAGTTATAATTAAAGTCCCAAACACTTTCTCATGTTAGGCAATAGATTGCCTTAAAATACACCTGTGTGTATGCCTCAAATGAACCCACATGACTTCAGTAGTAGCTGAAGATACAGAAAATTGCAGTTCTAGTCAATGGTACATTGTAAATCCCAAGCTCTAATCCTAACCAGTTCTATGTTTCAATCTATGATGATTTCCTGGTACATAAAAAAAATCCATCATCCTTATTGTATTCCCAGTCTCTGCAAAAAACAAGTGTATGAACACAGCATCTATCTACATTCTATCTACATGATAGGCTCCATTCTTGGGGGGTGGGGTAAGCTGCTTTAATTGTGAGAGCAAATGACTGGGAGCTGAGAGATGCTAATATACTCACTTCTGTATCCACACATGCCTGCTTCTTGCTCTTTCCAGTTTGTGAGATAGGCATCTTTGCCATATGAGTTTTGGAACTCTACCTAAGCCAGCAACCCACATCCAATACACAAACCATAGCTCAGAAGTCAATCTTAATCAGTTAGAGCTTCAAACACCCAAAGGGAGAATTCTCACTTCTGCTTTATCATGCGAAACCTAAAATAACTGGTTATCCTTCGAAAGCAAAGGATTTGTAAATGCCTATGCCCTAGTCAGAATATTAGACGTGCTAGATATTCAGACTCAATTACACTTGGTTTCATTAATAATACCAGATTAAGTCATGTGAAATTGCCATTTTTATTGCTTAGAAAGGTCAAATGTTGGCAGCTTCATAAAGCTTAACTGTGTAAAATCAGATATAATAAGAAATTTCATTAACCATAGCTATGCTCTGGCCATTCTATTAGACACATATTTTAACTATATATTTGGTCTTTATAAAGTCTTGCAAGATGGCATTACTGTTATTCCCAATTATTCAGAAGAAAAATTATATAATTTCACAAAATAACTTGGCTTTACAGTTGTTTTAAACCTGTGCTCTTTTCTCCATGCTGTGCTTTCTGTCTTGTCTTGTTCACTCTCTTTTCTTCCCTCTTTTCTTCCTCCCTCCCTTCCTTCCTTCCTTCCTTCCTTCCTTCCTTCCTTCCTCCCTCCCTTCCTCCCTCCCTTCCTTCCTTCCTCTCTTCCTTTCTTTTTTAAGGGAGCATTGGAGATGGGGTTTCTCTATATAGCCTTGTCTGTCCTGGAACTTGCTCTGTAGACCAGGCTGGCCTCAAACTCAGAGGCTGTTTGCCTTTGCCTCCCGAGTGCTGGGATTAACGGTGCACCACTGTGGCCCTGTGATTTCTTAAGATAGTTTCAGTGCAGGTTCTCCTTCTCCCTCCCTAGTGTGTGAATGTTAAAACATCTGGAACCTTCCTCAAGTGGCATTTTGCTGCCAGCCAGGGTTTTGCCCTCTAATCAACAGCACCTTTACATGGCTTTGCATTTGCATAGCTTTGTTATGAACTGTTGTTAGAATTGAATCCGAATTTGGTCCCTTGTACTTTCTTTTTTTTTTTTTTTTTTTTTGGTTTTTTTTTTTTTTTTTTTTCGGAGCTGGGGACCGAACCCAGGGCCTTGCGCTTCCTAGGTAAGCGCTCTACCACTGAGCTAAATCCCCAGCCCCTCCCTTGTACTTTCTACCTCCAGTTTCATACCTACAGGCCATTACAGGTGGCAGGCCTTCAGGAAAATGAATATAACCCTATTTTTCCTTCTTTGTCATCTTTAATTCTTAGTCTTCCTGTATCACAGAAATTGTTGGTCACCCAGTTGTATTCTGTTGTGTAATAAAAAGCAGGATCAGGATGTCCCCCTTATGTGCAATATGACTTTCAGAGTGTTAGTACAGTGGGGAACTAGACAATGGAAAAGAGAGAGAGACAGCAAGAATTGGGCTTGTGCACATTTAAAATCAGAATAAAAGCAATGTGCATCGAAATAATATATCCCTGGATCCTGTCACGCTTTCTATCTTGGGAAAGGAGCTTGCTTTGCCTACCCTTTAATTAAAATATGGTATTCTAGAGTTGAGGCATCTAATAAATATAAAAGAAAGATATAAAAATGAAAATGTAAAATTTATAAACTATAGTATAAGGAATTCCATTTTGGAATGTTTTTTTTCAAAGGCGCTCATAATTAAGAATTAAAATATAACTAGACCTTGAATGACTGGAGCCTTGTAGCTCAGATTAGAATAAGGCATTGGTCCATTAAAATGAACAGTGCTATAGTTTACTTTGGTTTTCTAAGTTAATTTGATTGTGAGCCAAAGAAATTACTAAAATATACCCTTGAGTATATTTGTGAGTTCAATTCCAGAGACATGGAAATAGATCATGATGATTTTGTCATAGTGAATGGCTAAGTCCATTGGTGGATTACAATTTTAAGTAGATTGGAAGAGGTTACAGGATGTGCAAAATGGAACCTAGACATAGGAGTCTTTGAGGGCTGTAGTAGTTTTAATATGTGTGGCCCAAGGAGTTGCACTATTAGTAGGCATAGCCTTATTAGAGGAAATGGGGTTGGTAGAGAGAGCTTCTTCCTAGCCACCTGAGGATGCCAGTCTTTTCCTGACTGTCTTTGGATCAAGATATAACACTCTTGGTTCCTTCTCCAGCACCATGTCTGCCTGGACACTGCCATGCTTCCTGCCATGATGATAATGGACCGAACCTCTGAACCTGTAAGCCAGCTCTGATTAAATGTTGTCCTTTATAAGAGTTGCCATAATCATGGTGTCTGTTCACAGCAGTGGAAACCCTAACAAAGAGAAGGGCTCTATCTTGCCCAGGCCCTTCTCATGACTGATATTCTCTACTGTCTTTCCTTCATGGTAAGAGATTCACTGACCTCTGCATGAAGTAAACACACCTCTCTTCTATATCCTCCCATTTCTATGAAGTTCCACCTTACCACAACCCCGGAAACACTGAACCAAGTGCCAGCCATGACCCACACCTCCACAAACACATCTGTCCTCCAACAAAAAAAAAAATTAACACAGAAAGTGACCACATTAGAGACACATCAAAGTATAGCTTTGAGAGACAGTGAAAGAAAGGCCAGGCAGAACTAAGAGTGATGAATCTGATTATCTTTTAGATGTACAAGAAGTAGCTCAAGATAAGAATATACAGGGATTCCTAGTACAATGACCAGTTGTTAGGTTACTGGTAACTAATGTACTAGAATACTAGGAGGTTTAACAAGAGGCAAGTGCAGCTTGTAAAAGTAATAAAATATGGAATTTCTCACACTGCATATAAATGACTATTAGAAAGCATCTGTCTTTATATTGGTATTAAGCAATCGTGTCCACAGCATAGCCTGCCTGGTTGATGTTAGCTATTATTTGTCACTGACCACTGAAGAATTAGTATTATAAAACATGTACTTAATGACAATGAATGAGGCTCTGTATGTCCCCATCAGCAAGGAGAACATTTATGTGGCAAATATAATTACGTTTGCCTCCAAATTATATCACTGAGATCCTGGCATTGCTCTGCTTCTTAATGAGACCAAACGGCCCTGGTGAATTGGATATCGTGGACCACTTTTATCACAGAAAGGCCAACGGTTCATCATCACTGAGATAATATCTATTTCATGTATAGGTTTTTCCTATTCCCCCTTCAGTTTCAGCTCTGCTACTGAGGGACTAATGGATGTAGTGAATCCTAGAACATCTTGCATCCAACTAGGGTTAGAACTCTTTAGGAAAAGATGCCTAGAACTGGATCCATGACAACAACAGCCATGATCTTGTCATACACCACAGTACCTGGACTAGACTCGTGACCATGAACTTACATGCACATGATGCAGAAATACCCATCTTCAGGAGTACTGGAATAGCCTCTTAAAGGCATAACTGAAACCCAACAAGCATCCTTGGCAAGTGTAAGGTACTTCCCTTCAGACACAATGACAAAGACAACTCTTATAAAGGACAACATTTAATTGGGGCTGGCTTACAGGTTCAGAGGTTCCATCCATTATCTTCAAGGTAAGAGCATAGCAGCATCCAGACAGGCATGGGGCTGGAGGAGCTGTGAATTCCACCTCTTGTTCCAAAGACAGCTAAGAGAAGACTGGCTTCCAGGCAGCTAGGAGGAGTATATTAAAGCCCAAGGCCACAGTGAAACACCTAGTCCAACAAAGTTACACTTACTTCAAACTCCAACAAGGCCACACCTCCTAATAGTGCCAGGGCTAAGCATATATAAACCATCACATAGTGTATGCATTATATCCATAATTTGTACATGATTCGATGCTTCTCAGTTGATCTGGTAAAAGCAAAACAAAACAAATCTGTATACCTGGAGTGAAAGCAAGGTGAGGCCATACAATTTTCACTCAATGAAGCAGTTTTGTGCTTTCCACAGATATGAGCTCTGTAAGGTTAGACATACTTGCCTCTTCCAGAATACATACATACATACATACATACATACATACATACATACATATACACACATATATATATATATATATATATATATCTTTTTAGTTCATTTTTCACATGTAGAACTCCACAAAGAGTCTCGCATTGTGCCCAGGCTGTTCCTCCGGCCTATCCTCTCACATAGGAGCTACTGTGTGCATGCTTCTTTCTGCCTTGTCTTTTAGCATCTGAAACAATATATGTAAGTAAAACAGATTGCTCAAATCCTGGTTCTCACACTTCCAGAAAACATGAACAAGTCATTTAAGCCAAGCATCAATATCATTATGTCCAAATGAAAGTGATATCTCCCAACAGTGAATAGACTGAGTATTAAATAAAATACCAACTATAAACTGTTAGGGGGCACCTAAATATTACTTGTCATTATTTATTGCTTACCTTTCCCATTCAAACAATTCATATAAACTTTTCCTTCACAAGTTTTCCCCAATTTCACCTAAGAGAGACAGACCAGTTTCCTCTATTTTTTGTACCTTGATCCTAATCTGATCCCACTCTTATCTCCATAGCTATCTGGGAACACCGAGGCTCCACGCTTCTATTTTTGGTCCCAAGGTCTGAATTAGTGGTTAGAAGTCTTGAAAATGGAAAATGTCATAAGCAAGTAATTATTTTTGGCATATCCAAACCAGTAACGGGAATGATTAAACAGTAAACATAGTTTAAATGTAATTGTAACAAACAATTATTAAGGTAAAAGTATTTTCTGCCCCTCCCTTCCAGGCCTGTCCCTGAGGGGCTCCTTACACTTGTCTGGTTTGTCCTTGAACACAGAGATAACAGGCTTGACTGTATAAATCACTTCATCTGGTTACTGTTGAGTGCAAATGACATGGGTGGCTCTGAGTAGAAATTTTAAAAAGTATTGTATAATTCACCATTACCTGTGCCCTCCTTTTGTCATGAGGAAGCCAGTGTTTTAAACAAGGCCTGCTCTATCAGCTTGGCTATCCGTTGGAGAGGGTCTATGACAGGTAAAAGGGAAGAGACGTGGAACTTCATGATTCTTTAAACAAAGTTGTGCCTGCCTAACCTAAAGGATACAATCATGACATCATAATCTACTCTCGCACTGGTCAGAGGCAGTCTAGGCTTTAGTTCACAAATCTATGGGTTCAAGAAAAAGTACCAGCTTTTATTTCGAATATAGTTACCAGAGTTTTGCTTTGGAAACCGGAAAAAAATTTTCTGTTTTCACTCTGATATGCACCTACGCTAAGGTAATAAATGACCCACAAAGCTACTTCTAGAATGAATGTTGGGAAAGGAAGGAAACTTGAAAATATTAGGGGAAAACAAATGGAAGTCTCCTGTAGGAGTCTTGGTGAGGTACAGAATCTGGTGGCTCAAAAGAGAGGAGTGTGAAGGGAAATCACATTAATGTAATGTTTTATTTATCAGGAATTCTTTTTGTTTATCGAGGTCCTAAGTTGTCATTCTTCTACTAGAGACACACTGAAGAGAAATGTTAAACTAGTATTATTATGTTTTGCTTGGATTTTATTTTAAAATATATACTTATAGTTTACATTAGTTTTATGTCTACAAAATGAATATAGAGTTGGAGAGAGGGATGAATAAAGTTTCTTTTTTTTTCTTTCTCTCTACATAGCATCTGGATATCCAGAACATCTGTGCAACTGACAGTCTTTCCATTTCATCTGGATGCGTGGCAAAAAAAAAAAAAAATGAGAAAATTTCCCTTTCTAAATCTAATTTTTATTCTTGTGCAGTGCTATCCTAATAGCATGTTTGTTAATATTTCTAGCACCACGCTACTTTACCAAGTAAAATATAGATACAATTTTGGAACAAAACAATACATTGCTTAATTACATAATGCAAGCCCGGTTACAAGCTCTGAAAGTTAAAAAACAAAACAAAACAATTCACATGCTGATTTCTTTCTCCATAGCATGGTATCCATTTCAGGGGAGATTAGCAATAGAGCACAGGAAAGCAAGTCCACACTCAGTGGTCCCCATTATGCATGCCTTTTATGTGCGAGGAGAGAATGCTATTCTTCAGCCAGGTGCTGATACAGTCCAACAGCATCTGCACGAATGCCTGCTTGGCACATAGGGTAAGGGGCTATTTGATTGTACCCTGGAGGTTATGAAACATGGAAACAGGCTTCATAATCATTCTTTGCAAAAACTCCGAGGGCTTTAGTTACATGTTTTTCCCTTGTCAACATCTGTCAAGAACCACATGTCAATTACCACGCCATCTTTTTTTGCAGGTAATAAAGGAGCGGATAGCTCCCAAGTGAACAGTCTTTATCTTCCCAACAACATGCCGTAGGCATTTGCTTCTGTATCTCACCCTCGTAAATTTTTGTCATTATCTCTTTGTGAGAATGTTGGTAAAGAAAGGAACCTCAGCAGAAGAGAAAATTCTTACTTGTGGTCCAGCAGAACACGGGTGAGCGCAAGGTTCAAGATACCAAATGAAAAGAAGGCAGGTAAGCTTAAAAAAGGCTGTTTGACTTCCCAGAGATCCATCCTGTCTTAGGCCACCAATTACTGATTCTATTCAGTTTTATATTTATATTGTTTCATTCTTTCACTCTGTGTCTTATATATATTATATATTATAATATATATTATATTTTATATATATTATACATAATATATATGATCGTGTGTGCATACTTATAAGTCCTTTATAAAGTAGTTTCTAATTTAGGGCTGTTATCATCCTGTATAATCCACATTTTATGCCTATGGTAACATATATAACTACCTATGCTTCAAAACCAGTAATGAGAAGGATAGGATACATTTTAATGTTAATACTGGACTAATTTCAGTTTTTAATTAGAACTAGCAACAACAAAAAGTATGTACAAACAGAGATCTTATTCTAGTAGAATGTTTCCATTTGGACTATTAATTCGTGATAAAATGTTCAACTGTTGTTTTCTCTACATTCCAAATGCATCACATATCCTGGTTTTCTGACTCAAATGGACAACACAGTTCCAGACAGAATGGTGAGCCTCCCAAATTAGTATGCACAGATCAGAGAGGCCGTGAAGACGTTCAGAGGCATTCCTTTATTCATTCTGCAAAGGAGTGTAAAGAGTTGTTTACCAAATTTCATGACGGGAACGCTACTATCCCCTGAGTACAGACATTTTGTTAAGAGCATGTCAGGTTACCTGCCTCCCAATAAAGCTTAACAGACATGGCTTTCCTACTGCCAAATCCTAAGAACCACGGTCCTAAAAACCAGTTGTGGCCCCAAGGTTGTGAGACCCAGACCCTACCTGTGGGAGTTTAATAGGGATGATAGCCTCGCTCACACAAAAAGACTGGTGTGTGGTGGCTCAATGAATGGCAACATGTTCTCTGCCACTTCTTTCACAAAACTGAGAAGTTTCCATTCTGTTTGTTTGTCTGTTGTTTGTTGAGAAAAGCTTTCTCTGTGTAGCCTTGGCAGTCATGGAACTCACTCTGTAGACCTTACTGGCCTTGAACTCAGAGATTAGCCTGCCTCAGCCTCCCAATCCCTGAGATTAAGGGTGTATGCCACCACTGCCCAGCTAAGTCTCCTTTTTAAAAATCCTTTACTCTAGGTTGGCTTCATAACTTTCTTAGCCAATACAGTGGTTCTCACCTTCCCAATGCTGTGACCCTTTAATACAGTTCCTCATGTTGTGATGCCCCCAACCATAAAATTACTTTTGTTACTACTTCTAACTGTAATGTAAATATCTGTGTTTTCCGATGGTCTTTCATGACCCCTGTGAAAAGGTCTTTCAACATCCCCAAAGGGGCCATGACCCACAGGTTGAGCAACACTGGGCAATAGAATGTATCAAAAGAGATGCTAAGCCAATTCTAGTCCCACATTTATCTTGCTACAATACAAGATGATTCTGCTTTATCGAAGACCACCACCCTGTTCTTTTAAAAGGGTTACAAGATATCCTGGAAGAAAAAAATCAGAGAGGGGTCTGCGGGGCTCTGAGTGCAGCCTTTGTGTGGGAATTTTCCAGCCACTTCATCAGATCGTAACAGAATGCCATCCAGACAGCCTATAGACTTTGGAGGAATGACCAGTTATTCCTATCTTAAGCTTCACGTTCTGGGGTTTGTTACATAAAAGACTGTCTTGTGCATTAGCACACACACCAATTTTTTTTTCAGCAGTACACTCAAACCCTGAAATGAGCATGTAGAGAATCTCAAGCATGAAAAGAAACCACTGGAGCCTGGGAGATTCTGATGCCTTTGGGAGTCAAACCCATGTCTGAATTTTTGCTCTGTCACTTCTTGTTTCTATGACCGCAGGCAACTCAGGCCTTTCTTGAAGTTTAGGAGTTTAGTTATTTGAAACAGGCTCTCACTCTGTAGCGCATTCTATCTTGAACCCATTATGATCCTCTTTCTTCAGCCTCCCAGTACTGGGCTTATATCTATCAATCCGCATGCATTCAGTTTCTTAATATCCTAAATAAAGTGGGCAATATGTATCAATCTTTCAGCATGCCTCTTCATGCAAATTAAGGCTCAGTGTTAGTTATTATTACAGCCAATCTATCACAGGGAGGGTTTGCCGAAGAAGATGGATTTTTATTTGCTTAAAAGTTAATATGCACATCTTTATTCTGTAGTTACGAGAGAGAGGCAGTTCAATTATCCCCAGATTTCCAGATGCGATTCCATTTTCTCTTGTTCCTAGATGGTTTATGAATTTGTATTAGCTTATATTAAAATAACAGTATAGTTGTTTTGAATAACAGTGCCTGAGGCACAGGCTGTGTTGTGTTTCAAAACCTGTATCTTTTCTCTTGGGCACACAGATAGATGTGGGTAAAGCTGTAAGATCAGTTTCTGCCCGGTAAAACCTCTGACAAATAGTAAACACTCACAGGTCCGGGGTCTGTAGGAAACTGTTACCTCCGTCATCACAGGTCATCACCTTTTCTGGCTGTCTGGAGTAGACATGCTTTCAAGGTGGCCCCTGGGATCCTCACTGGGAAGATCCGTAAGTAAAAACCAGAGAGAAGAGAGAAGCTTAACCAGTGCCCTGCTCTGCAACATGACCAGGAAATACTTCCTCTGTGTGATGTCACTTGTGTGTCAGCATTTGCATCTGGGAGACTCTAGTATCACTGAAACTGACGCAATTTCAACGGATATCTGTGGTATCCACAACCACTTCATGAGTTTTCCGCCCGCTAGCCATGGTTCTTTTCCAAAAAGGAAAGTTTATTCATTAGCCCCTCCCTTACATCGGTGAGTTCTTTTTCCTTCTCTCTATTGAGGCCACCAAACTATGACTATCTTTCCTTAAGAGCCACAGAGATTTCCACTCAATGTGCTTCTTCAGGTACACAGTAGAATCTTGCTCCTCCATTTCTTCCCCTTTTTAAAATAAACCAATTTATTTAATATTACCAAGAACAACAAACAATACAGGGTCAAGAGAACCTTAATTTTAGTCACACTGTCAGTTTTTAATTCAAGTGGATACACTTGGTATTTATGGTGGAACTCTGAACTGTACAGGAAATAAAATTTAGAACCACCATCTAAACAGCCAACTTTTTGTTTTCGTTTTTAAGGATTTTATGTATGTAGGAGTTTTCCCTGTAGATACGTCTGTGTACCCCATGCATACAGTACCTCAGAGGCCACCTCCATTCCTTCCTTACTGCTGTTTCCAAACACAAGGCCTAACTCTGAATCAGGGTCTCTGGGTATAAGTAGTATCTATGCCTCTTTGAAGAGATGTTTAACTTATGAACGATTAAAAATAAATCCCTTGAGCATTAAAGGCATCATTTATTATTTAATTTTACACAAAGAGCTGTGTGATTTTACACAGTGAACGTTTTCGACCTTACCACAACCTAGGTGATGGGTATTGTTAGAATCTCCACTGTGCAGATGAGAAACAGAGGAACTTGGCTAAAGTCACACAAGAACTGTAAAATCTAAATCTAGACCTTACTATCTTCATTATGCCCCCCACCTGCTCACCTGGGGCTGAAAGCATCTGCCTTTCTATGGCACGCATGAAAATGTATGAAGGCTATGTGGAAGGCATTCTGCTACGTTCCTTTTAGAAGCCACTGATGATAGGAAAAGAAACCTTTTCACTCTTCTAAAAAGTGGTATTGGAAATTTAATCTAAGGACTCACACACAGGCAAGGCAAGCGCTCTGCCAGCTGAATCGCAGCCTTTTAAAGATTTTAAATTAATTTTTCTATAACCCGTGCGTGCGTGCGTGCGTGCGTGCGTGCGTGTGTGTGTGACAAGATAGACCTGAAGTGATGGGCGGTATGTAATTGCATGGCATTAGCCTAGAGCTCTTAGCTGCGTTTTGTTTTCTGTTCTTGTTGAAGGAATCCTTGCTCAGTTAGCAATGAAATGTCCTACTCCACAGACTCCAAGGAGGTACTGTAGAACACTGGTGATCATTTTGTCATTTCAATGCAACTTATCAACCAGATTTTGATCCAGTGGTGGCAATATTCTTTGATTGGTCAATAGGGACCTGCCCTGCAAAGTTACCTATTTGATAGCAATAATTTCACATGTAATTTGAAACGACATTTCAGAAAATGTCATCATAAGGGAAGAAGGCATCGAGTGCTTATCAGTGCCATGCATGGAGCTGATCCTTCTGTACTATTCTTTGGTCGTGCCCAGTAACCGCGTACCTGGAATTCTTTTGTTCCTACTTTTAAAAATGAGGAGATCAAAACAAAACCTCTAAGTAATCTGTGAAGCTCACACAACAGAGATAAAAAGGTAACTCAGATGAGACATCCCCACCCAGAGTCTACTTCCTAACCAATACAAAAGCAGAGAGTGTGAGCTTCCTACTCTTGATCTGCCCTGGGCCTGTGAGTCAGAGGCCAAGACAGTGACTGCCTGCCTGCCTGCCTGGAGACATTTTACATTAAGCTCCAAATAGGTCTTGACTTCTTCCATTTGTCCCTGGGAATGTTCCTGAGTTACATTGCCAGAGAGAAATGTCAAATTCGGTTTCAGGTGACTTAAGGTATATGATTTAATTAATTCTCATATACTTTAAGGGATGTTAACTTATTGAAGCTTTCTTTAAAAAATGATTTCAGGAAAAAAAATCTGTAGGGAGTTGTCTTAGTTATCGTTTTATTGCTGTGAAGAGACACCATGACCCAGGGTGACATCATGACCAGAGACTTAGTCCATTAGCATTGCGGCAGAGAACATGGCAGCACACAGAGGTGCTGGAGAAGCAGCTGAGAGATGTACCCTGTCCACAAGCAGAGAGGAAGGTGAGGGCAGGGAGGGGCGAGGGAAGAGGGATGGGAGGAGAGAGGGAGGGAGGAGGGAAGGAAAAAAACAGAGACAGAATGAGAGTTGTGTATGTGTGTGAGAGAGGGGTAGGGATAAAGGAAGAGGAAAGGAGAGAAGAACTGAGAGAGAGACAGAAAGAAATTAAAGGAAAAGACAGACAGACAGGCTGACTGACTGACTGGCTGGCTGGCTGGCTGGCTGACTCTGTCTAGTTTGGGCTTTTGAAACCTCAGTCATCCCCAGTGTCACACTTATTCTAACAGGGGCATAGCTTCCCTAACAAGGCCAACCTATAGAAGCTTCTGGGAGGTCATTCTTACTCCAATCAGGACAGAAATGTTAGGAACTGATGTTTAAATTCCCCCATAACTACCTCTTAGATGCAGTGTTTGCTTGAAGTGGCAGCACTCTAATATCTAAGTCTGCTTCTTCGTGAATACTTTTCCTACGAATGGACTAAGAATAGGCATTTTACTCACTCAAAAACAGAGGCTCATTAGACGGGACTTTTAACTGCCAGATTCTTCTGGCTTCTTAGGATGTAAGGAACACTTGTCCCTAAATCTTAGAGAAGCATTCTGAAGGTCAGTGCATTTTTTTCTTTCTGACAGAGATATGGAACTTTGCTGTTGGTCTAAATATTCAGCGTGAATGTCCACTGTCTTTCACCTGGATGCTTCAAATTACCAAACTCACTATTAGATCTTGCCTCCCAGGACCTATGCATGGCAAGTAATTGTTGAGAAGCCACAATCTGCTTAGCTTAGCAAAATCAACATTGTAAACAAGATCGGATATGCCTGGCTTGGGGTTCTGCTCAGATCTGAATATTCACTTTCATATACAGGGGATACTTCTATACTGCTTGTGGTTGTGCTTGCTATCTGTGAACTCACTTGAGAAATAGATGTATAGTTGCTTTGCCTTCAGGGAGCAAAATTCTCCTAGAAAAAAAATTACCTAACTAAATTTTACCAAACTACAAAATGGGATTTTAAGCAAAATAGTGATGGCATCTAATCACTTAAAATACACAATTTTCACTAAAGCGTGTAAAACGTTAAGACTAGTGTAATGATCTTCATAAAATATGAGCATTCTAAGAAAAGCCCAATGAAGAAAGACTTTATGAAAAGATCTTTGCTCCTAAGACTAAGACTAGCTATAATAAAAGGTCCAAAGATCGGGAGCTGCTGAGTCCTGGACACAAGATCAGTGTCCTGTGAACCTGCAGGCTACAGCATGCTGTCAGGAGGGAGGCAGAAAGAACAGGCGCAGGTACGGTCACCCAAAATGCCCAGTGTGTGCTGGGACCAGTGTGACCTCCATATGATAGCATTCTCTGATCACCATTCAACATGAGCTGACTCTCATCAAGAGTAAACGGAAAGCATTAAAAAATGGCTGCTCCGAACAGTGTGAGATATGTTGCTAGTTTCTGTCCCTTCTTAGTGTTCTAAGCATGTGTCGTTTGCTTTCTCTGAAGGGACCATGGCTTCGCATCTCTTGGCTTGATCCAGAACAGATTGTGACGAGGCAAGCGTAATTCCTCTAGTTGTTCAGGTTTTTGGAGTTCCGGCCTCTTGAAGGTTTCCTCTCCTAAATCTCTAGACACACATTCTGGATTCTACACTGGGGAATCACTCCAGACTGTCTGCTGCCTTCAACTCAGCCGTCTGCTGAGGTTAGTAGGTCGTCTTTTGATTGAGGCTTAATTTCAGGACTGTGCCACAAGGGATGCCTTCCACTTAAGAAGCAGGGAGAGGATTTCATCAAGACAATAAATTCTAAAGAGAGAATCGGGGGGTTAGAACTTACCTCTCTGGCTTCATTGGCAGCGTGTGAGACCACAGCCAAAAGATTAAGTTCCCAATATGTTAGTTTCCTTGTGTGGTTAGCTCCCGGTGTAATAGTGATTTCTTATTTACAGCCTTTCATTCCTAAGGGGGAGTTTGTGTACCTTTATGAGATTACATCTTCTAAACCAAAATGTCAAGTGTAAAATCGGACAAATGGCTTTTTACTACGGTTTCTATTCCAGCACTTGAAAATCATTCTATTGTATGTGTTAGATTCTCCCGGGTTACTATTTAAACCAGAGCAAAATTCCTGCAAACGAAGCCAGGAGCTGCATAGAGGCTGAGCAAGGAAGCAGAAAGCCTGAAGCCACGCTGCCTTAATTTCCCCTTGCAGTTTTTTCCACAAGGAAGCCTGTTTTTCAGATTGTAGACACACACTAGAATGATTTTGAAGGGGAATCCGCTTCCATTTTTTATCCCCTGTTTCCCGCATTAAGATTCGTTTTTTTGTGGAGACAAGAGCTCTGTTTGCACCACTGGACTTGGAGAAACACTGCTCTCAGCTCAATTAACGAACAAGATGGAGTCAGAGTTGCTGGAAAGTCCTTCGCTGTGAACCTCACATTCAGCTTGGCTTAGGAAGCTTTGCCAAACTGTCCCGAAGATGGCGCCACGCGCTCAGTTTTAGAAAAGGCAACCGCCGAACTCCAAACAGGAACACAGATCTGTGGGGACTGTTACCTAGGAATAGCATTCCTCGGTTAAAATTCGAAGATTAAACCAGTTCACCCAAGGAATGACATATGATTGGATTATCTCTCTTTTTGTTTCATTTGGTGGATAGTACAGAAAAAAAAATGCAGAAAACACCTCTTGGGGTTAAATCAATGCCAGGCTGACTCCAAGAGTCCCAAGACATCTCTGACCTTGTTATTCCTGCTGCGTTTGTTCAGTGTCACTGGCATGGCCATGGGTCAAGTGGAGTGAGCCAGAAACCAGGATGAAATCCTTGGTCTTTTAACCTCTCCCACCATGATGCCACATCCAGTCAACCTAAATATCTCAGGTGTGCCCACATCTCCCCATTACCAGAGTTACCAGCGCTGCTGCCTGCCCGCTGGCCAGATTATGGTAACGGCTCCACTTAAGCATCACACTTCCCTCCAAGGGCTCCCCACTCTTCATCAGGAGTCAAAAATATAGATCTGATCATTAATCTCCCTGTTGGTCATCCCTGGCTCTCTAGTGCTCTCACTAGATCCGAATTCTCATGTGACCTACAACACCTTTCGCAATTGGCTGCCCTCCGTTTCCTAAGCTTCAAATTGCCACACTAGTCCTCTTATTTTCTGCCTTAGTCATGAGCCTGTTTTTCAACCCCTAGTGTTCATAGCAGGGCTCCCGGGTCGCACTGGTTTAGCAAGAGCTCAGCTCACTGCTGTCCCACACAGACAGTACCTAGTCTCCATTTACCCAACTCATGATATGATTCCGTGTCAACACGAACATTGTTCCTCTCTGCAAGACCCCTAGAGTGTATCGGAACCCCAATCTGTGATTTCAAAGGACCCTGTATTTTCCTTTTAAAATTATTCCAGATGATTACTTGGTTTTTTTTCATCTGATATATTATAAACTCTATAGCTATAGAAAATGTCCTTGTACATTTTTTCACAATTTTATTTATTTACCGTCTTAGGGTTTCTATCACCAAAATAAAACAATATGGCCAACAACAAGTTGTGGAGGAGAGTTTATTGGACTTATACTTCCCTGTTGAAGCTGCAGTATTCCTACTCAAACAGGGCAGGAAGCTGGAGCCAGAAGCTGATGCAGAGGCCATGGAAGGGTGCTGCTTACTGGCTTGTTCCCCATGGCTTGCTCAGCCTGAGTTCTTACAGAACCCAGGACCACCAGCCTAGGGATAGCACCACTTACCATGGGCTGGGCCCTCCCCTGTCCTTCGGTAATTAAGGAAATGCTTTACAGCTGGCTCTTATGGAGGCATTTTCCAATACCTCAGCCTACGTCAAGTTGACAGAAGACTAGCCAGCACATCTACTGATTTGTGTGTGTGCCTATGCTTCTGTACTAGTCAGAGGACTCTGAGCAGGTCAAAGACATTGTGGGAGGATCTGTTTTCTCCTTCCACCCTGCAGGTTCTAGAGATCAAACTTAAGTAATTTGGCTCGTGAGCAAATGCCTTTACCCACCCAGGCTTCTCAGTGGCACGCAATATTATTTTTCTTATGTCCGTTTGTTTTTGCTTTTCAAGACAGGAACTTAATCTGCAGCTCAAGCTAGCCTGGCACTGACGAGATTGGTCCCAAACTTCCTCTGATTCTGAAAAGCTGAGGTTACAGATGTGGGCCAACATGTCTGGCTGCAATCTCTTTACAGTGACCTTGTATCACCTTAAGGATCCTGACATTCTGCCTGCCGTTTCCCACATCTCCCACCGTAACCTCACTGCTTATTCCTCTAATTGCTTCCTCTAGCTTCAGCAAGAACTTGCCAGGCACGGTCCTGCCCAAAGGCCTTCGTCTTGCTAAGTCTCCTTAGAAAGCACCTCTCCAAGCCATCTGAGTGACCCCACCCTGACCTGCTTCAAATTCTCTATGCCATTATCGTGTTCTCAGTAGACTTTTTTCTGACCATCTCATGCTGATCTCTGGGCCACTTCCTACCACGCTCCCTGCTTATATTTTCCACCTCGGTTCTTAGGGTTGTGTAACATCGTTCTGTTGACGACTATTGAGCCCCTCTGTTAGAATGCATGCTCATTAAAACAGGGCACTATCCTTCCAGTGCACAGAGTAGCTCTGTGAAACTTACTCTATCTCCAGCCTACTGACATCATAGACTACTTCTATTGTTTATTTTATTTTATATTTTTTGCAGGAATAGCACTAAATCATTCTAACTAATAGCTTCAGAGAATTCACATACTCCTGCAAAGTGTTCTCTCTTCTTAACTAATTCCCTAATTCCAGAACTCATCTGTCTTTGGGGGAGTGTGAGATCAGGAAGGCTTAGAGAAATCAGAACTAAAAATAGTTCTCCCATGAAAATATAAAAGCATAAATTCCTGAGCCTTTATGAATTTCTTTTGCTTCCAAAAATAGAATTTCCTGAAAACCAAGAGATTAATTGATTTGAGGCCAGAGCAGTAAGTCCTATTCAAAAACTTCATCCCTTGGCCAGATCCTAGCTCTACGGTCTTTCAGTATTTGGTGAGATACTCAGAAAGACTTGGATTCCCTAGTCATTTTGCTAAGTATAGCATGGTTGCCTCTCAGTACATCTCGCTCTCTCATTTGGGTGGAAGTGTGAGCCCTCCCAAGCCAAACCAGGTGTGCAGGAAAACAGAGCCTAGTGTCCTAATGCAGGGATGACAAAGGAGAATGAGGTTAAAGGACTGCAGATGGGAGTGTTAGGCTGTGAAGCTGGAAGCCTGCATTGTCAACACCAAAGGAAACAAGACTCAGATCCACAATATGCAGTGTTCACTCGTGACTAACTATTGATCATATAAGTTTGGCTCAACTTTCATTTTCAGAGGTGTAAGATGAGGAAACAAACATCAAAATCCTCCAAGGAGTATCTAACTGCAACTGTAATTAAGCGCATTATCGATACAGATGTGTAAAACATTTTGCAGGAAAAAATTAAGAACTAGCATATATCAGGTGAAGTGGAAGTGATATGTTTTATATCTAAATTGTATTCTTTTAGCTAATACACAAGAAGATAAAATTTGTAGGCACATGGTGTTTTGATACCTATATTTATTGTATAATACTTACATCAGGGAAAGCATCTCTAATGTATCATATAATTATGAGTTATTTGTGGTGGAAACATTCAAAATGCCTTCAGTGTTAAAGGATAAGTGTCCCACTTTATAAAAGTCTACAGGGAAGGCAGCAAAGGTAGTATTTGGTCAGAAGGGTAAGCACAAGATTGCAAAGGCCGGTTCATGGAACGTTATCCTTGCACAATGGCGCAGTTTCCCAATGGAAAAGAAGCCATGGGAATTCGGTGGAGAAAAGGAGGCTAAAGCAGTAGCTTAGGAAGCTACTCTAACAGAGGTAAGGAAGTAGGTGATGCCAGGGCTGCAAACATTCAAAATGTAGACATTTTGGAAACAAGCAAGACAGTGGGAATCCTATGACACACACATCTGAAGTGGAGTTCAGCCAGAGAGTAAAGGGAAGACTCCAGCCAGCTGTTGACCACATTGAGATGACAGCAAGCCTGCAGGTATGGAGGCAAGAAATTAAGGTGGGAAATAGAAAAACAATTTCTAAAAGAATCTCCCACAGGGTTGGAGAGAGATCTCATTTGATAAAGTGCTTGTTTGGTAGGCACAGTGGCCAGAGTATAATCCTGAACTCATACAAGGAAGCTGTAAGTGGCTGTGCGCACTTGTCATCCCAGACTAGGAAGGCAGGGGCAATGGTCTAGCGTTCTTGGAAGGCTTCAAACAAGTGAGAGATCCTGTTTAGGAAACAGAAAATAAATAAATAAAAACAAGAGACATAAAGGGAAGAATGACACCCAACGTTGTCTTCTGTCTTCTCACACATACATGTGCACCACTACTCATAAAAAGAGTGCCCCATGATTGATAGTGATCAGAATAAAAGACTTGGTCCAAGGACAAACTGACTGGAAGAAAGTAATAAATCCTGGGGGGGACCTCTGTCTGCTCCCTGGGGGGGTCTCATGTGGAAATATTCCCCTTTGTATCCCTACTTTCTTTCTTAATCCCACCATGGAACCTACAGTGAAAGACTAACCCATCTACACAGTGTGGAGTCAAACAGTGTCGAAAAATAGCAGTCAACTGTTCCCAAGATATGCTCCACGGGATGTTATCATCTGCTCAAGTAGAATAGGAATTCAAGGATTAAAGGAAATTGTGATTTTTCTTCTACTTGAAGACATCTGTGAGCATCCTATGTGCTTCTGGATGGTATGTCAAGATCATAACACTCAGTGACTCTAGAGCTTTTCCTTATGGTTTATTTTCTATGAGCAATCTTGCAATAGGTCGTGGTGAGTCATGACCTTCTGAGACAGGAGCACGTTTGCCAGAAAGCAGATGCAGTTCAAAATTCAAAAGTGAGTTTCTTAACTTCTGGTACAGTGTCCCTTTGTTGTCCTCTGAATATCCTTGTGGGTCTTTGTAGACAAGGGAGAACATGATGTATGTGTAGGCTATTGTACTATAATAAAGCTCTTTCTTTCTGACACAAGAGTCTCATGTCCTCTGCCAGCATTTATGAAATGTCAGTAGGCTATCCTGATAATTTAGAAATGTAAAAGTTCCTGGCTTTGATCATTACTACATAATTCCCTGGGGTTTTTGTTCTTTTGGGTTTCTGTTTGTTTGTTTGTTTGTTCGTTCGTTTTCTCTGATAAAGCCATCTTGACCATCCAAAGGACAGTATTGTGCAAACTATTTTCCATATTAAAGATCAAACAAATTAATCTTTCTATATAACAGAAGAATAGAAGTTTGCAACACATGCCTTGGAAAACTATAGTCTAAGAATACTAATGCAAATTTGGATGGAATATTTGGAAAATTTAGAAAAACAAAAACAAAGTTTTTGTTCTTTAAGATACTTTGTTGTGGTCTGGTATGTTCCCATCATCACACACCTTCTGGATGACTCCTTCACTAAAATGGGTGGTTTCTGGAAGTCTCCTACTGAAATGCAGACATGTTACCTAGGGAGGCAGAACAGGAAGACATAGAGCACAGAAGAGGAGACAGGGACAGAGCTGTTCTCTGACAGACTGTGGTGGGTGGGCTGTAGGGAATATCCTGAAACTAAACTGTGTCTGGGTGTTAGAGGCAGAGGAGAAGCACTGTGGAGACGAGTCCTCTTTTCCCAATCTCCCTTCAAGTGCTCTGAGCTAAGGGTTGTATTGTTAATGAATTGTAAAGTGTCTGTCTGTCATCATCCATACTCATTGTTTTTTTCTTGTTTAAACTTACTTTAATTTGTCATTCTCATCAAGAAAGTAACTAAAGATGTGACTATTTGGGAATTTGTTTTTGCCCTTGTTTGATTGATCGCTTCGCTTTGAGACAGTTTCAGAAGCATCTGTCGGCTATGTTATCCCTATGTAGCCAAGGATGACTTTGAGTGCAAAGCTTATGTAGTACACCTCTAAGCCTAGCTTGATGTACTGCTGGGAAACACCCATTCTAGGCAGGTACCCAGCCAATGACTTACAGCTCCAAGCCCTGCATAGGCTTGCTTTGATGGAATCTCTTGTTTCTGGGAAACAAAAGGTAAACTGCTGGGCTATCTTGCAAAATACTTTCAAAACAAACTCTTGCTTCCTCGAGGACACCTTTGACGGTGCTAACACAGAGTCAGCAGGCTGTTAGCCTCAGTGCAGCTTTTCTTTGTCTCGTTGGTGGTGTTCTTTTTAAATTATCATTTTGTTGTCTAGTACGTGTGTAATGTGGAAGAATGGTGGTGCGTCTGCTGTGTGCAGTTGTGAAGGTCAGAGGACGGTTTGCAGATCCACGTCTGGACACCAGTTGTTTGCAATAGTTCTGTCCACCTGGTGACCCATCTCACTGAGGACCCACTGGTGTTATTTTTAAATTCACAATTGTCTTATTTTTTTTTTTTGATTCTTTGACTTTAAGTCACACACTTGGAGATTTATGATAGATATGGCCCAACCCTGTTTTCAATTACAGCTATTTCTGCCAAAACAATGCATATTCTAGTGTTCTTACTAGGCTCACAACTTTTAAGAAGCTGTTTATCACAGTTACTTAACTTGTACATGATTTTGCTATGTTCTCATCACTGTTTGGGAAAAGTTATTCAGAGAGAATGCACTTATTTTCTGTTGTATTTACTTTTAAATGGAGGTTGTGTGTTCAATCCAGGGCATTGTTCTCTAAGAGTCTGGGTTTTCCTTAGGAATGAACTCTCATCCATCCTGCATACACTAAACTTTGGACAGAGCAAGGAGTGCCATTGCTAATCCAAAGTGAGTGGCACCTCAGACATTTCTCACCAGTTGAGCTATAACAGGAATTAGAGAAATTATTTCATGGCATCTAGTTAACGTTCTTCATGTTTTACAGACAGATTTAACATAATGGCTTCTTCTAAGAATGGAGTATTTGTGGCTCATCCAACATTTCTGTCATGTGTAGGGTCATTTTCATCTGTAGAAAACCTCTGAGAAGTCAGCAGAAATAATTGACATTTGTAGAGTCTTAGACGCTGGCTCTTAAGAATGTGATGGATTCTAACACATTAGGGTGTGTGATCCATCCAATAACATAATTCAGCCTCCGATTCCTACACAGAGAACATCTAGCACTGTAAGGAACAAATATGGAACCATGGTTATCAGAAGTAAATGTCATTAACAAACCAAGAACGAAAAGAACACACCAGACATTTTTACCCCTCAGGACAGGTATCCCTTACCTTCGTCTTCCTGTATTTCAGTCCACAGTGTTAGTCCTCAGGAGTGCAACAGTATTTTCTGACATAGGAAAGCCAGGCACAATTGGGATTGGACCTTCAGTAAGCTACCCATTGAGAAAGATTTGCAAACTATGAGTACTTTTTACAAAACTTCAAGCTCTCAGGAGGATTTTGATTGAAACTCTTTCTTCCATTAGAACATTAGACATTCCAGGTATGTCACCAGAGGACACAGATGCTGATCCTTTGTCTCATTCTCATTTCCAGGCTCAAGGACTTCTATTTCTTAAGAGGGGGTTGGGGGTACAGTTTTAGTTTGCTAGGATTTCAGAGTTAATAGGAAAAGAAGGAGTTGCTCTTCAAATGCCAGGAAGTCACAAAGTATACCAGCTTAGTGTGTCTCATGTTCAGTGTTAGTCAACGCATTTGACTACTCCATCCTTCTAGGGCTCAAGACTTCTGGAATGCTCAAAGCCATCATGAAATGTCTTGTGCTTCTCTGCCTTCACTTTGCTCATTTCTTTATGAATGTCCTAACTTTTATCCTCTGGCCTTCCCAGCCTTGTTGACACAGCCCCATACAGACTATGAATGTGTCTACCCCATAACTCCTTAGACCTTGTCGATTTAAGATACGTTGGAAAGCATTTCCACTGCCTGCATGTGCACCTCGCTGCAGAGCACCACACTCTCTCCAGGAGTACAAAAACCTCCTGAGAGATGCTGAGAAATCTATGGAGAGTGGTCTTAAGGAGGCTGATGCTTCTTCCTTCTGCTTTTCTGGAGTGTGAGGTCATGACATTTCTACTTCCTTTCTATCAGAGAACATCAATTAAATTGTGGGAATACCGACGAGGAGTTACCTTCAGTAACCTGTAACAGTACATCTTTGATTAACTTTATTTTCCTGTGACATTTCTCCACCCCTATATACACTTCCTCAGATAACTTCCCAATTGACCATTTGAATCTTTGTTTTATGGTCTTTTATGGGAACCAAACTGAAATACAGACACTGGCTTTCCTTATTATGTGACTGTGGCCTACATTTGAATGACATCACACCAGATACTCAAGCCAGACGTTCAGATAATTTACCAACTTTTTTTTTTTATTAACTTGAGTATTTCTTATATACATTTCGAGTGTTATTCCCTTTCCCGGTATCTGGGCAAACATCCCCCTCCCCCCTCCCCTTCCTTATGGGTGTTCCCCTCCCAACCCTCCCCCCATTGCCGCCCTCCCCCCAACAGTCTAGTTCACTGGGGGTTCAGTCTTAGCAGGACCCAGGGCTTCTCCTTCCACTGGTGCTCTTACTAGGATATTCATTGCTACCTATGAGGTCAGAGTCCAGGGTCAGTCCATGTATAGTCTTTAGGTAGTGGCTTAGTCCCTGGAAGCTCTGGTTACTTAGCATTGTTGTACATATGGGGTCTCGAGCCCCTTCAAGATCTTCCAGTTCTTTCTCTGATTCCTTCAACGGGGGTCCTATTCTCAGTTCAGTGGTTTGCTGCTGGCATTCGCCTCTGTATTTGCTGTATTCTGGCTGTGTCTCTCAGGAGCGATCTACATCCGGCTCCTGTCGGTCTGCACTTCTTTACTTCATCCATCTTGTCTAATTGGGTGGCTGTATATGTATGGGCCACATGTGGGGCAGGCTCTGAATGGGTGTTCCTTCAGTCTCTGTTTTAATCTTTGCCTCTCTCTTCCCTGCCAAGGGTATTCTTGTTCCCCTTTTAAAGAAGGAGTGAAGCATTCACATTTTGATCATTCGTCTTGAGTTTCATTTGTTCTAGGTATCGAGGGTAATTCAAGCATTTGGGCTAATAGCCACTTATCAATGAGAGCATACCATGTATGTCTTTCTGTGATTGGGTTAGCTCACTCAAGATGATGTTTTCCAGTTCCAACCATTTGCCTACGAATTTCATAAAGTCGTTGTTTTTGATAGCTGAGTAATATTTCATTGTGTAGATGTACCACATTTTCTGTATCCATTCCTCTGTTGAAGGGCATCTGGGTTCTTTCCAGCTTCTGGCTATTATAAATAAGGCTGCAATGAACATAGTGGAGCACGTGTCTTTTTTATATGTTGGGGCATCTTTTGGGTATATGCCCAAGAGAGGTATAGCTGGATCCTCAGGCAGTTCAATGTCCAATTTTCTGAGGATCCTCCAGACTGATTTCCAGAATGGTTGTACCAGTTTGCAATCCGACCAACAATGGAGGAGTGTTCCTCTTTCTCCACATCCTCGCCAGCATCTGTTGTCCCCTGAGTTTTTGATCATAGCCATTCTCACTGGTGTGAGGTGAAATCTCAGGGTTGTTTTGATTTGCATTTCCCTTATGACTAAAGATGTTGAACATTTCTTTAGGTGTTTCTCAGCCATTTGGCATTCCTCAGCTGTGAATTCTTTGTTTAGCTCTGAACCCCATTTTTTAATAGGGTTATTTGTTTCCCTGTGGTCTAACTTCTTGAGTTCTTTGTATATTTTGGATATAAGGCCTCTATCTGTTGTAGGATTGGTAAAGATCTTTTCCCAATCTGTTGGTTGCCGTTTTGTCCTAACCACAGTGTCCTTTGCCTTACAGAAGCTTTGCAGTTTTATGAGATCCCATTTGTCGATTCTTGATCTTAGAGCGTAAGCCATTGGTGTTTTGTTCAGGAAATTTTTTCCAGTGCCCATGTGTTCCAGATGCTTCCCTAGTTTTTCTTCTATTAGTTTGAGTGTGTCTGGTTTGATGTGGAGGTCCTTGATCCACTTGGACTTAAGCTTTGTACAGGGTGATAAGCATGGATTGATCTGCATTCTTCTACATGTTGCCCTCCAGTTGAACCAGCACCATTTGCTGAAAATGCTATCTTTTTTCCATTGGATGGTTTTGGCTCCTTTGTCAAAAATCAAGTGACCATATGTGTGTGGGTTCATTTCTGGGTCTTCAATTCTATTACATTGGTCTATCTGTCTGTCTCTGTACCAATACCATGCAGTTTTTATCATTATTGCTCTGTAATACTGCTTGAGTTCAGGGATAGTGATTCCCCCTGAAGTCCTTTTATTGTTGAGGATAGCTTTAGCTATCCTGGGCTTTTTGTTATTCCAGATGAATTTGCAAATTGTTCTGTCTAACTCTTTGAAGAATTGGATTGGTATTTTGATGGGGATTGCATTGAATCTGTAGATTGCTTTTGGTAAAATGGCCATTTTTACTATATTAATCCTGCCAATCCATGAGCATGGGAGATCTTTCCATCTTCTGAGGTCTTCTTCAATTTCTTTCCTCAGTGTCTTGAAGTTCTTATTGTACAGATCTTTTACTTGCTTTGTTAAAGTCACACCGAGGTACTTTATATTATTTGGGTCTATTATGAAGGGTGTCGTTTCCCTAATTTCTTTCTCGGCTTGTTTCTCTTTTGTATAGAGGAAGGCAACTGATTTATTTGAGTTAATTTTATACCCAGCCACTTTGCTGAAGTTGTCTATCAGCTTTAGTAGTTCTCTGGTGGAACGTTTGGGATCACTTAAATATACTATCATATCATCTGCAAATAGTGATATTTTGACTTCTTCTTTTCCGATCTGTATCCCCTTGACCTCCTTTTGTTGTCTGATTGCTCTGGCTAGAACTTCAAGAACTATATTGAATAAGTAGGGAGAGAGTGGGCAGCCTTGTCTAGTCCCTGATTTTAGTGGGATTGCTTCAAGTTTCTCTCCATTTAGTTTAATGTTAGCAACTGGTTTGCTGTATATGGCTTTTACTATGTTCAGGTATGGGACTTGAATTCCTATTCTTTCCAGGACTTTTATCATGAAGGGGTGTTGAATTTTGTCAAATGCTTTCTCAGCGTCTAATGAAATGATCGTGTGGTTTTGTTCTTTCAGTTTGTTTATATAATGGATCACGTTGATGGTTTTCCATATATTAAACTATCCCTGCATGCCTGGGATGAAGCCTACTTGGTCATGGTGGATGATTGTTTTGATGTGCTCTTGGATTCGGTTTGCCAGAATTTTGTTGAGTATTTTTGCGTCGATATTCATAAGGGAAATTGGTCTGAAGTTCTCTTTCTTTGTTGTGTCTTTGTGTGGTTTAGGTATAAGAGTAATTGTGGCTTCGTAGAAGGAATTCGGTAGGGCTCCATCTGTTTCAATTTTGTGGAATAGTTTGGATAATATTGGTATGAGGTCTTCTATGAAGGTTTGATAGAATTCTGCACTAAACCCGTCTGGACCTGGGCTCTTTTTGGTTGGGAGACCTTTAATGACTGGTTCTATTTCCTTAGGAGTTATGGGGTTGTTTAACTGGTTTATCTGTTCCTGATTTAACCTCGATACCTGGTATCTGTCTAGGAAATTGTCCATTTCCTGAAGATTTTCAAGTTTTGTTGAATATAGGTTTTTATAGTAAGATCTGATGATTTTTTGAATTTCCTCTGAATCTGTTGTTATGTCTCCCTTTTCATTTCTGATTTTGTTAATTTGGACGCACTCTCTGTGTCCTCTCGTTAGTCTGGCTAAGGGTTTATCTATCTTGTTGATTTTCTCAAAGAACCAACTTTTGGTTCTGTTGATTCTTTCTATGGTCCTTTTTGTTTCTACTTGGTTGATTTCAGCTCTGAGTTTGATTATTTCCTCCCTTCTACTCCTCCTGGGTGTATTTGCTTCTTTTTGTTCTAGAGCTTTTAGGTGTGCTGTCAAGCTGCTGACATATGCTCTTTCCTGTTTCTTTCTGCAGGCACTCAGCGCTATGAGTTTTCCTCTTAGCACAGCTTTCATTGTGTCCCATAAGTTTGGGTATGTTGTACCTTCATTTTCATTAAATTCTAAAAAGTTTTTAATTTCTTTCTGTATTTCTTCCTTGACCAGGTTATCATTGAGTAGAGCATTGTTCAATTTCCAAGTATGTGTGGGCATTCTTCCTTGATTGTTATTGAAGACCAGTTTTAGGCCGTGGTGGTCCGATAGCACGCATGGGATTATTTCTATCTTTCTGTACCTGTTGAGGCCCGTTTTTTGACCAATTATATGGTCAATTTTGGAGAAAGTACCATGAGGAGCTGAGAAGAAGGTATATCCTTTTGCTTTAGGATAGAATGTTCTATAAATATCCGTTAAGTCCATTTGGCTCATGACTTCTCTTAGTCTGTCGACATCACTGTTTAATTTCTGTTTCCATGATGTGTCCATTGATGAGAGTGGGGTGTTGAAATCTCCCACTATTATTGTGTGAGGTGCAATGTGTGTTTTGAGCTTTAGTAAGGTTTCTTTTACGTATGTAGGTGCCCTTGTATTTGGGGCATAGATATTTAGGATTGAGAGTTCATCTTGGTGGATTTTTCCTTTGATGAATATGAAGTGTCCTTCCTTATCTTTTTTGATGACTTTTAGTTGGAAATTGATTTTATTTGATATTAGAATGGCTACTCCAGCTTGCTTCTTCTGACCATTTGCTTGGAAAATTGTTTTCCAGCCTTTCACTCTGAGGTAATGTCTGTCTTTGTCTCTGAGGTGTGTTTCCTGTAGGCAGCAGAATGCAGGGTCCTGGTTGCGTATCCATTTTGTTAATCTATGTCTTTTTATTGGGGAGTTGAGGCCATTGATGTTGAGAGATATTAAGGAATAGTGATTATTGCTTCCCGTTATATTCATATTTGGATGTGAGGTTATGTTTGTGTGCTTTCATTCTCTTTGTTTTGTTGCCAAGACGATTAGTTCCTTGCTTCTTTTAGGGTATAGCTTGCCTCCTTATGTTGGGCTTTACCATTTATTATCCTTTGTAGTGCTGGATTTGTAGAAAGATATTGTGTAAATTTGGTTTTGTCATGGAATATCTTGGTTTCTCCATCTATGTTAATTGAGAGTTTTGCAGGATACAGTAACCTGGGCTGGCATTTGTGTTCTCTTAGGGTCTGTATGACATCAGTCCAGGATCTTCTGGCCTTCATAGTTTCTGGCGAGAAGTCTGGTGTGATTCTGATAGGTCTGCCTTTATATGTTACTTGACCTTTTTCCCTTACTGCTTTTAATATTCTTTCTTTATTTTGTGCGTTTGGTGTTTTGACTATTATGTGACGGGAGGTGTTTCTTTTCTGGTCCAATCTATTTGGAGTTCTGTAGGCTTCTTGTATGCCTATGGGTATCTCTTTTTTTAGGTTAGGGAAGTTTTCTTCTATGATTTTGTTGAAGATATTTACTGGTCCTTTGAGCTGGGAGTCTTCACTCTCTTCTATACCTATTATCCTTAGGTTTGATCTTCTCATTGAGTCCTGGATTTCCTGTATGTTTTGGACCAGTAGCTTTTTCCGCTTTACATTATCTTTGACAGTTGAGTCAATGATTTCTATGGAATCTTCTGCTCCTGAGATTCTCTCTTCCATCTCTTGTATTCTGTTGGTGAAGCTTGTATCTACAGCTCCTTGTCTCTTCTTTTGGTTTTCTATATCCAGGGTTGTTTCCATGTGTTCTTTCTTGATTGCTTCTATTTCCATTTTTAATTCCTTCAACTGTTTGATTGTGTTTTCCTGGAATTCTTTCAGGGATTTTTGCGATTCCTCTCTGTAGGCTTCTACTTGTTCTCTAAGGGAGTTCTTCACGTCTTTCTTGAAGTCCTCCAGCATCATGATCAAATATGATTTTGAAACTAGATCTTGCTTTTCTGGTGTGTTTGGATATTCCATGTTTGTTTTGATGGGAGAATTGGGCTCCAATGGTGCCATGTAGTCTTGGTTTCTGTTGCTTGGGTTCCTGCGCTTGCCTCTCGCCATCAGATTATCTCTAGTGTTACTTTGTTCTGCTATTTCTGACAGTGGCTAGACTGTCCTATAAGCCTGTGTGTCAGGAGTGCTGTAGACCTGTTTTCCTCTCTTTCAGTCAGTTATGGGGACAGAGTGTTCTGCTTTCGGGCGTGTAGTTTTTCCTCTCTACAGGTCTTCAGCTGTTCCTGTGGGCCTGTGTCTTGAGTTCACCAGGCAGCTTTCTTGCAGCAGACAAGTTGGTCTTACCTGTGGTCCCGAGGCTCAAGTTTGCTCGTGGGGTGCTGCCCAAGGGCTCTCTGCGGCGGCAGCAACCAGGAAGACCTGTGCCGCCCCTTCTGGGAGCTTCAGTGCACCAGGGTTCCAGATGGCCTTTGGTGTTTTCCTCTGGTGTCCGAGATGTATGTACAGAGAGCAGTCTCTTCTAGTTTCCCAGGCTTGTCTGCCTCTCTGAAGGTTCAGCTCTCCCTCCCACGGGATTTGGGTGCAGAGAACTGTTTATCCGGTCTGTTTCCTTCAGGTTCTGGCGGTGTCTCAGGCAGGGGTCCTGCCGCTCCTGGGCCCTCTCCCACGGGAGCCCAGAGGCCTTATACAGTTTCCTCTTGGGCCATGGATGTGGGCAGGGGTGGGCAGTGTTGGTGGTCTCTTCTGCTCTGCAGCCTCAGGAGTGCCCACCTGACCAGGCGGTGAGGTCTCTTTCCCACGGGGTCTGGGAGCAGAGAGCTGCTGCGGGCCGGGATCCGCGGGCGTGGGACCTCCGGCAAACACAGGACGTGCCCGGTCCTAGATGAACTCTGCCTCTGTGTGTCCCGATCTCACCAGGCAGCTCTCTTGCAGCAGACAAGTTGGTCTTACCTGTGGTCCTGAGGCTCAAGTTTGCTCGCGGGGTGCTGCCCAAGGGCTCTCTGCGGCGGCAGCAACCAGGAAGGGAGGAAGAGGTTTTTAAAGCATAATTTACCAACTTTAAGACATCTTACAGGGAAGCCGAGAGCAATGTTGTCTTATTTGTAGTTGAAACAAGTTTGTAGTTGAATGGTTTAAATGCAATATTTTCTCCTCTTATTACATCTCTATCTCTCCAGAAATATTGTATTAATTTGTCAGTGAACTGAAATATGTGCCTCTAAGCCAGAGTTTTCTCTCAAATTTTGAGCAGAAAATATTGATTAGTCTTGTTTTCTGGATATACTGACACCCACTAAACCTGACAACAACATCTCTTAGCTTAACGAATTTTCTTCTCAGCCTGCTCCATATCAGGGCCCTCTCCATCATTTCTCCTACCACTTAAGTAAGAACACAAAGTGCATGCTTGATTCCTCTCACTTAAACCACTGTCAGAAAGGCATGCTTTTAGCAACAAGTAATAGGAAACTCAACTGGCTCAAATTGATATGCCTCACATAACAAATAGATTCAGAATAAATGGCCAGACTTTTCATTCAGTAACCTAAATATTTCTAGCCATGTTCAGTTCAGTTCAGTTCTAATTCTCTGAGGGCACTGAAGCAGAACTATGCCAGTTCCAGAGTCAAGGGAGGCAGAAGCAGAAGCAGAAGGAAACATTTGAGGCTTGTCTCAGTATCCATTCCTTTCCCTGAAGAACCTCCCAGCGGACTGCTCTCTTAGAACAAGCCAGAAGAACATACCAGCTACAGGAGAAAGCAAGGAAAGAGGAATAAGCTAGTTATCATTGGTTATTGTAGGACTACTCCCATAAGACTCGATGACAAGAGGGGCCCATTGGCCCCTAGAGGAACTAATATTCCTTTAGGGAAAATAAAGCACTGTATTCCCTCCTACAACCCCACACCCCAAGGTCAGTTCTGTGATTTCAAGATATTAAATTAATCACTCTGTGGTAATAGATACATGCAGTAGACAATAATACTTAATCTAAATATTGATTTAAGGAGTTAAAGAGAAAGTGTTTGTCCCAGGCTTGGAAGGTCATGTCTGTAATCCAATATTCACATAGTAATACAGGACCATTTTCAGGAGTTTGAAGACCTCTTGGGCTATCTAATGAATTACAGGCCGTCTTGATCTACAAAGTCTGGGGGCAGGGAGAAAGAGAGAGGAAGGAAGAAAGGAAGAATGACTAATATAGATGCTAGATGTAATCCTAAATTATGCATAGGTCAATGGATGAAACCTACTGAATGCTACTTTCTTTTTTCAAAAATGAGTAAGTTGGATCCCTATTCTACCCTTATGGAGCATATAGTCTGGGTCAATGCTCTCCAACAGAATAGAAGATGAGTCACATATAGAAGAAGTATTTCTAACATCTATACTACAAGGCAATTTAATTAACTTTAATTTAATTCCAAGTATAATTGATTTCAATAATTTTAAAGTCACCTATGAAAATATTATTATATGAACTGGAATCCCCTCAAAGGGGCTATGCAGGAATGATTTCCACTCATAGCTGTGCCCAGTGTGTACTGGATTTTCACTTCTATTACACTTCATTAATTTACAGTTGGAAAAGCACCTAACACATCTTGAGCATGCTTAAAAACTCTACAATCCTGCTTCAAATGGCACTTGCAAGTTTGACTTCTCCACTACTAAAGAAGATGTTAATTCAGGTCTCCATCTTACTGTTGTATTTTAGTGCTGAAGCACCACATGTAAGTTAGGCAGGAGGAGATGTATGATAAAGGTGCCCATTGCTATGGAATATGAAAGGTGAAGACACTGTACTTTGAGGACCTGCTGGAGGTAAGCCATGTGAGGGAATCTGCAAAGAGATATTCTTGATTTTCAGCCTGGCTTATTTTTCCTGCCTTATTTGTAAACTGCTCTGAGTAATCCATGCCGTACTAACCACGCACATATATACATTCACTGCATTAATCTCTCTGACAGCTGTTTAGGGCTATGAAACTACTCTACCCAATCTATTCAAATAAAATTTTTCTTCGTTATTATCCAGTTAGTTCTAGCATATATTTGATCTCTCCGGTAGATCACATTTTCCCCATTTCCTGGTGAGAGGCATTGTCTCAACATCAGGAGGATGACTCTAGCTTCCACTTACCTATGGGCACACATGAATTTGTAACCAATCACACAAGTACACCTACATAGACATGAACACACACACACACACACACACACACACACACACACACACGCATACACATTTATAAAATGTGGTGGTTTAAATAGAAAATGTTCCTAGTTGTTGGTACTATTTAAGATTGTTGTAAGGATTCTTCCTTGCTGAAGGACTTTTGTTACTAGAATTTGGTTTTGAGAGTAAAAAGTTCTTGCCTTCCACTGACTAGTTTATTTTCCCTGCTTCCAGCTTGTGGTTCAAGATCCACACAGAGACCCAACAAAGAAAGAGAACACCAGACCAGTTTCCCTTATGAATATCAACACAGAAATACTCAATGAAATCTCAAAAATCGAATCCAAGAACACATCAAAACTAACATCCATCATGATCAAGTAGGTTTCATCCCAGGGATGTACGGATGGTTCAATATATGGAAATTCATCAACATAACTCACTATATAAACAAAGTCAAAGGAAAAAAAACTCATGATCATCTCATTAGATGCTGAGAAAGCATTTGATAAAATTCAACACCCCTTCATGTTAAAAAGTCTTGGAAAGACCAGGAATTCAAAGCCCATACCTAAACATAGTAAAAGTAATAATCAGAAAACCAGTAGCCAACATTAAAGTAAATGGAGAGAAACTTGAAGCAATCTCACTAAAATCAGGAACTAGAAAAGGCTGCTCACTCTTTCCCTACTTATTCAATATAGTACTCGAAGTCCTAGCCAGAACAATCAGTCAACAAAAGGAGGTCTTGGAAAGGAAGAAGTCAAAACATCACTATTTGCAGATGATGTGATAGTATACTTAAGTGACCTCAAAGTTTGGCCAGAGAACTACTAAGCCTGATAAACAACTTCAGCAAAGTGGCTGCGTATAAAATTAACTCAAGGAAATAAGTAACCTTCCTCTACACAAAAGAGAAACAAGCTGAGAAAGAAATTAGGGAAATGACACCCTTCACAAATAACATAAAATACCTTGGTATGACTCTAACCAAGCATATGAAAGATCTGTATGACAAGAAATTCAAGTCTCTGAAGAAAGAAATTGAGGAAGATCTCAGAAGATGGAAAAATCTCTCATGCTCATGGATTGGTAGGATTAATATAGTAAAAATGGCCATTTTGACAAAGGCAATCTACAGATTCAAAGCAATCCATATCAAAACTCCTACTCAATTCTTCATAGAGTTAGAAAGAGCAATTTGCAAGTTTATCTGGAATAACAAAAAACTCAGGATAGCGAAAACTATCCTCAACAATAAAAGAACTTCTGGGGGGATCACCATCCCTGACCTCAAGCTGTATTACAGAACAATAGTCATAAAAACTATATGGTATTGGTACAGAGACAGGCAGGTAAATCAGTGGAATAGAATTGAAGACCCAGAAATGAGCCCAGACACTAATGGTCACTTGATCTTTGGTAAAGGAATTAAACTATTCAATGGAAAAAAGATAGAATTTCAACAAATGGTGCTGGTTCAACTGGTGGTCAGGATGTAGAAGAATCCAAATCAATCCATTCCTATCACCCTATACAAAGCTTAAGTCCAAGTGGATCAGGGAATCTCCACATAAAACCAGATCTACTCAAACTAATAGAAGAAAAAGTGGGGAAGAGCCTCAAACACATGGGCACTGGGGAAAATTTCCTGAACAGAACACCAATGACTCATGCTCTAAGATCAAGAATCAACAAATGGGACCTCATAAAACTGCAAAGTTTCTGTAAGGCAAAGGACACTGTCATTAGGACAAAACAGCAACCAACAGATTGGGAAAAGATCTTTACCAATCCTCCATCCAATAGAGGGCTAATATGCAATATATACATAGAACTCAAGAAGTTAGACCGCAGGGAGACAACCCTATTTAAAAAATGGGGTTCAGAGCTAAACAAAGAATTCTCAGCTGAGGAATACCTAAAGAAATGTTCAACATCCTTAGTCATCAGGGAAATGCAAATCAAAACAAACTTGAGATTCCACCTCACATCAGTCAGAATGGCTAAGATAAAAATTTAGGTGACAGCAGATGCTGGTAAGGATGTGAAGAAAGAGGAACACTCCTCCATTGTTGGTGGGATTGCAAGCTGGTACAACCACTCTGGATACCAGTCTGGAGGTTCCTCAGAAAATTGGACATTCTACTACCTGAGGACCCAGCTATACCACTCCTGGGCATATACCCAAATGATGCCCCAACATATAACAAGGACACATGCTCTACTATGTTCATAGCAGCCTTATTTATAATAGCCAGAAACTGGAAAGCACCCAGATGCCCTTCAACAGAGGAATGGATACAGAAAATGTGGTACATCTACACAATGGAGTACTACTCAGTTATCAAAACAATGACTTCATTAAATTCATAGGCAAATGGATGGAACTAGAAAATGTTATCCTAGATGAGGTAACCCAATCACAAAAAATATATGGTATGCACTCATTAATAAGTGGATATTAGCCCAAAAGTTTGAATTTCCCAAGGCTACATGAAGCTCAAGAAGAAAGACAACCAAAGTGCCGATGCTTCTTCAGTCCTTCTTGAAAGGGGGAATAAAAGTATTTATAGGAGGAGATATGAAGACAAAGTTTGGAGCAGAGATTGAAGGAATGACTATTCAGAGACTGCCCCAGTGGGATCCAGACCATATATATATACAGTCACCAAACCTAGACAATATTAATGAAGTCAAGAAGCGCATGCTGACAGGAGCCTGATATAACTGTCTCTGAGAGGTTCAGCCAGAGCATGACAAATACAGAGGCGTTTGAAACCATACAGCAGCAAACCATTGAACTGAGAATGGGGTCCCCAGTGGAGGAGTTACATAAAATTTTGACGGAGCTGAAGGGGTTTGCAACCTATAATAACAACAATACCAACCAACCAGAGCTTCCAGAAACTAAGCCACTACCCAAAGAGTACACATGGACAGACCCATGGCTCCAGCTGCATATGTAGCAGAGGATGGCCTTGTTGTGCACTAATGGGAGGAGAGGTCCTTGGTCCTGCCAAGGCTGGACCCCCCCCAGTGTAGGGGAATGTCAGGGAGGGAAGGGGGATGGTTGGTGAGGGCGAACACCCTCATAAAAGAAGGGGAAGGGAGGAATAGGATAGGAGGCTTCTGGCCAGGAAACCAGGGAAGGGAATAACATTTGAAATGTAAATAAAAATATACAATAAAAAAGTAAAAGCCTCTGGAAACAAACAAACAAAATAAATAAAAAAGATGTGAGCTCTTAGGTTGTGGCTCCAGCTTCCACACAAACCATCCTGCCCGCCACTTCCCCTAGGATGGAGTTTTACCTCTCAGCAAACATAAACCCAAATAAAAGTATTCTTTTGTAAGTTGCCTTGGTAATGACATTTTATCACAGCAACAGAAAAATAACTAGTACAGAAGTTAAAAATATAAGCCTAACGTGACCCAACCGTTAGGGTGTACACATTACAAAATGAAATTCAATAAAAAAGCAGGAACTGGCATGCATTGGTGAGAACATAGAGAAATAACTCATTTACTATTCTGCTGCCCAAAAGGGAAAATGATGCAGCCATGGCAGAAAATAGTACAGCGACTTCTCAACGGACTGCACACAGATACACACACCACTGAGAACAGGACATTGAAGAGATATTTATAACACCCATGTTTGTAGCAGCATTATGCATAGTTGCTGTAATTTGGAGAGTACCTATGACAGATTAGATGAACACATAAACAAAATACAATATGTACCTGCAGTAGAATGTTATTCTTCTTTAAAAGACAGGGAAATTGCACAGATGCTTCAACATAGATATATCTTAAGCACATTATTCAAAGAGAAGGAACACAATTACCACAAAACAAATAGGGGTTGTTCTACTTATTTGGGATTCCTAGAGCAGTCGCACTTGTGGAGAAGCTGAAGTAGAAAATGGGCTCAGTAGGTTAATCATTTGCTGTGCAAACACGAGATCCTGAGTTTAGATCCCTAAAAGTCTTGCCTAGCCAGTGCAGTCCTGGGCATCTGTAGACACTAAGTCCCTACAGAAAGATGGGGTATGGAGAGAGGAGAATCTACAGAAGCTTCAGCCCACATAGCTAAGCACAGTGCAGAAAGCCAATGTCCTGACTCAATGTAGAGGATGAGACCATCAGCAAGGTTTCCCTCTGACCTCTATTTGTGCCTACACTCATACATACAAGCAGGTACACACTTGTCTCATGTGCATACACACACACACACACATGCATACACACATACACATACAAGATAAATTACATAGGGGAGCTGGAGAGATGGCTCAGTGGTTAAGAGCACTGACTGCTCTTTCCAGAGGTCCTGAGTTCAAATCCCAGCAACCACATGGTGGCTCATTACCATCTGTAACAGCATCCAATGCCCTCTTCTATAAGTACAGTTACAGTGTACTTATATATAATAAATAAATAAATATTTTAAAAAAAGAAAAAATACATAGAGAAAGTGGTAAGAAATTACAGTTGAAAGATACAGACATGAAATTTTGCAAGATGAAAAAGAATCCCAGAGGCAGGTATAGTAATAACTGAGTCTAAATATATTTATTATTACTAACTTTAGAAATGGTAGATTATTATAATTTTGTTATGAATTTAATTGCAAATGTCCAGGCTCACGTATCTAGTGTCTAAGCTCATGGTACTACTGAGGGCAGACTGAATCCTGAAGGTGTTGACTTCATGAATGGATTAAGTCACTGGCATGTCATAATTTGATGACATTATTGGAATGTTCTAGGGACTAGGAGTTGGGGTCTGCTAGTAGGAAGTTAATCACCAGGGGCCAGGCCTTGAAGGAAATAGCTTGTTCCTGACCATTTTCTCTCTGTCTCTTATTGTCCTGGCTTTCTAAAGGTAAGCCGCTATGCCCTTCTGACATTATGGTTCTTTTCTGCCACAGGGCTATCAATGGGCCTCTCTAACCACGGAATAAAGTGCTGAAAATGGGATATAATAATTTTTTTCCTTGGGTTGTTTTAGTCATAGCAGGGAGAAAATATTACCAAATACTATAACTTAATAGAAATTAAAACAAAACTCAATAGCTATGCATGAGCTAAAGGATTTCCTTGTGATGACAGCCAGAGACAAACCTAAGGACTGAATTGGAGTAAGAAAAATGTGTCAGAGAAAAATAGGGTGGTTGAAGGGACACCAGAGTATAATTAGTCAGAGTATATGAAAATTTGCTCTTAACTAAGAGAAATTAAGATTGGAGCTATTTACCAGAATTATGTTTGAATAATAGTGGTATACACTGGGGAAGTTCATTGAGATGGTGAATAAAAGGATGTAGGCTTGGCTGAGGTTGGGACTTTGGGGAATGAATGATTCTCCTTCAGACTCTTAGATTATGATGTGCTCACTAAGGCTCAGAAGGAATCTTCTAGAAAGAAGCCTGCAATGAAGGTTCATTTCTGGGGACGGATCTTGTAGCAAGCATAACTAAGCAGCCAGAGTGGATGGTGGTCAAGCATAATCTGAGGAAGGCTGCAGCTTGTCTGCCAGCACTTTCCTTTGTTTCCTTCTGAGTCTGTGGAAAATTTTCACTGACTGCCCATGTGATTGTAAAAGAAATAATCATAGATGTAGAGTGGTAGCAATGGATGAGCAAGGGGCAGCAGCCTGAGCTAGTGCAGCTCTAAGGGTTTGGACGGTAGGACTGAGTTGTTTTCGAAAGTCCCCATCTCAAAAAGTAGAGTTCCAGAGTTCATTTTGCTGTGGCGAGGGTGAATAAGGACACACTGAAATTTAAAATATAGTAAATTAAAGTGTTTTATTTATTTTCAAAAAATAAATATATCAAAATTAGGTTGAGTATGCTTTGCCCTATTTTCTCATCGTTCAACTTAACATCAAGGTCAAGCTTCTATCACTTTGTTGCATTCACTTTCAAGGCTGTAGGACACATCCGTGCTCTCCTTTAATTTGGAGAGTCATTCCTTTTGGAACACCATTTTGCTCCTTTGCACTGTTGCCTTTATGAAGCTTCTTTATCTGCATCCCTATTCTTATGGATAGTGAGCACTGATATTCTTTGGGTCAGATGTTTCTTCTGTAATCTCACTAATGTTCCATTTTAATTCTTAGAATCATGTCAACTTCTGCAACACTGAACTTGATCTTGCCTGGTACTGAAATGCCCTGCCTTCTGTCTCTTTTACTGTTTTAGTTCAGTGCGTAAGCTCACCTCAGTATCTGACAGTAGTAACATTGATTGTATTGTAGTCTTCCACCCCAAATAGGAATAAAGACTTCAATTCTAGTCCATCTGGTTTCCAGGTATAACTACTACTTCAGTAAGTCATGCTAATATCACTTTATCTTGTCTGACTTACCCTTTGTTCTGTAGCTTCAAGAAGATAAGGATCATAGTTTCTCTTATCTTTTTTTCAGTCTGTAAGCATATCACATTTGTCTCCAATAGTTTTAATTTCTTTGCTGCCCTTCAATTTTGGGTGATTAATTTTCCCTCACTGGTTTTTGTAAACTTCCATATGGGTTTTATTACATGAACTGAATCATAGGTGTATAACAACCATTCACTAAGTAACTTTAAAGACAGTAACGCGTCTAGTCACTAAGTGTGAAGGTTAAAAAGCTGTCAACTTGATGAGATTTAGGATCACTATGAAAATATATCTCTGGGCATATCTGTGTGGAAGTTTGTAGAATTTAAGTAGAAGAACACACTTCTAAACTAAATATGGACAGCATCATTCTATGGCCTGGGGGTCCTGGAATGGAAGGGAGAAGTAAATTGAGCACCAGCAGTCATCTTGCTCTGCTTCTTGACTGTGGATGCAATGTGACCAGCTGCCTCCTCAGGCCCTGCCACAGTGAATCCTGATACAAGGGACTGTAGCCTTCAACTGTGAGCCAAGGTAAACTTCTTGTCCCCCAAATTGCTTTCCCAAGTATCATGTCCTGGAAATGAGCAAAGTAAATAGTGCATGTTTGTGTTCACGGAAGTTAATTTGTGGTGATCTGTGGACTGACAAGTTAGCACTGAGGTTAATGCAACTTCTTGTCTTTTATATCCCACATGCATAAATTTGAATTATGCTGTCAGGAGCTGGTGTTTGTCACCTAAACAGTAGTAAACTAATTGTCCAAAGCAGTGACTACCTTTCTGCTTAGTGCAGAGGTTGTGTAAGAAGAAACCAGGAGACATAGTTCAATGCCTTGAGAAGAAACCATTTCTAAGGGATAAGCAAAAGAGAATCCTGCATAATAGTTAATAAAAATAACCAATCAAAGGGGGAATAGACAATCAGGAACCTTCCTATAAGGCGAAAGGTTTGTTTGTTTGTTTTTTAAATTGAACAATACTAAGATTTCATAAAGCAGCACAATGGAGTTGGCCCTTGTTTCAGGGTATGTCAGTGAGTCAGCCCCGAGGACATGAGTATAGGAGAGCTGTTCCTGCCACGTGTTTGCCATTTGGTGTCATGGGCAAGGAAAAGATGCTCCCTACCCCTCACCACCTATGGAAAGTGACAGAGCTGACCCCCAGGTCCCTAGCTGGTCCCTGCCACTCACTAGCTCTAATACTTGGAAGACTGGCCCTGCACTTCACTGGAATAGTCATGTAGAGCTGGGTTGGGTGCAGGGGTTGCCAGTAGGCAGGCTCTGAGGGTGAGTGTGTGAGACCTGGCCCAGAACCTCAACTGCTGTGGCACTCAGGAGAACAGGCTTTACACCTCCCCTGAGTAACAGCCCGCCATCAAAATAGAGCTGAGCCTATTTTGGAGAGCTGGTGGACCGATCAGTTCAGCTACCGCTCAGGCCCAGATCCAAGGCTTTGGGTTGATCCAACACCTACCTCATTGACAAACATTGGATTGAGTGAAGGTGCCAGTTTTCTTCTTCTTCTTCTTCTTCTTCTTCTTCTTCTTCTTCTTCTTCTTCTTCTTCTTCTTCTTCTTCTTCTTCTTCTTCTTCTTCTTCTTCTTCTTCTTCCTCTTCTTCCTCCTCTTTCCTCCTTTCCTCCTCTTTCCTCCTCTTCCTCTTCTTCTTCCTCCTCTTTCCTCCTCTTTCCTCCTCTTCCTCTTCTTCCTCCTCTTCCTCTTCTTCCTCCTCTTCCTCTTCCTCCTCCCCATCCTCTTCCTCCTCCCCTTCTTCCTCCTCCTTCTTCTTCTTTCTCTTCTACTCCTCCTTTTTCTTTTTTCTCCTTCTCCTCTTCTTCCTTCTCCTCCATATTCTTGTTCTTCTCATTCTTGTTCTCATTTTTCTTTTTCTTACTTTTCTTGTTCTTCTTTCTTCTTTTCTTCTTCCTCCCCCTCCTCTCCTCTTCCTTCTCCTCCTCCTCCTCCTTCATATTATAGGTGTGGGAAATCCTGTCTCTGTGACTTTAGTTATGACAGGTTTATTTTAGTCCACATGTCTTTATGGCCCATTTGTGTGGGAACATGTATCATGATATTTTTTCTTTTTTAAAACTAAATATTGCTCTGTATAATGTATGCAAATGTGCATTTTTGTATGATATATATTTGACCTCTTTTTCTACTTTGGGGGCAATGATAAATAATGATGATGTGGATGGTTGCATAGAAAAGTTTGTGCAGACATATATTTTTAATATTATTAAAGATATAACTATCTCTTGTTGACTTGTGCCACATGGTAAGTCTAATATTTTCAGAAACATCCTGACTAGTTTATATTCCCACCAACAGTGTATGAAGATTCAGTCATATCTCTTCTTCAAAAATTTGCATATGACTATTTCCTCTCATTTTCTTCTACTTTTATCCTTTCTCATTCTAATATGTCATGTCTTCCTTGTGTCTTTGCATTTCTTATTCCATAATTGTTAACCTTATTTATACTCCTACTGTGCAAACAGTGCCTTCCTTATCATATAAATCAATTGATTACAGCCTCCTTACCTTATACAAAAAAAGAACCTATTCATTAAAATTATAATGAGTGTCAGGTCTCTAATTGTTCAGGTCATTTTCCAAACTATTACCATCATAAAATCCAATAAACCAAATCCCAACTAAACAAACAAACAAACAAACAAACAGCAACAAAATTCCAAGGCTAGGTAAGGTGAAGGTTCATAGGAACAATTAGTTTAACTACCTGGTTCTTGCCTTACATTAAAAGAACACAATGCGATAGGTTTGGAGTGAAGACTGCTTGCTCAGTAACTCTGATCTTTAGGTTTCACAAAGTGAAACAAGTGGCCTTTTGTTTTGGGAGGAACATCTGTTTACCAAACTTACCAGATGAGTCCTTCACTAAAATGTCAGGGATCTAAATGTACTGGGATTTGCTTCTTACCCACTGACAATCATGGACAGTTTTGATACAGCTAGGGTGCTGCTACTTAAATTCTGAGTCTATTAATACAAGGTCACTGATATAGTGAATAAGCAAGCTGTTCTATGGAGTAGGGGTATGACTCAAGTTTAAAGCTAAACTACCCTATATAGTGGAAAAATTGGTGCATCTGGAATAGAACAGTTCACAGAAAACTGATCGGATATTCTTTCATATTGAGATAAAGAAAAAACATCAGAACAGTCACTGAAAACTGAGTTCAGGGATGTGTTGCTGATTCACTCAGCTAAAGAAATCATGTGGACTAGCATTTCCATTTAAAAATCTGCCTCTTGATTGAGCTTACAGCAATCCACTGACATTCTCCAACAGTCAACCTTCATTTATATACAAAGCAAAAAAGAAGCACAGGTTCCCTATGGGATTTTAAAGGGATTGCTACCCATGCCTGTTAGCAGATAGACCCAGCTGCTTGAAACCAGTCCAAAAAGATAGAACGTAAACAAGATTATAAGAGAAATGTGTCTCTCATCAACTGAAAAGTCTTATGTAAGTCAACAAGAATGATGCTTGGTTTTGTCTTCAGTGGGCTAATTCCTTCTTTCTTGTTGTCACAGTATCCACATAATAATTGGTGTCTTTTCTACATTACAAGTGGAAAAGGCAATAGGATGGTCACATCAATTTGTTTTATTGACAAGATCCACAAATTGCTTTCATTGATCTCACCTATAACATTGGCACAAAACTTTGTTATATGGCCAGGCACAGCTGAGATGTGGCAAGATAATGTAATCTGTGTTCTGAATGGCTGTTTTTAGAGCTAAAATTTGGATATGGTTTTTCTGTGATAGAGGGCAGAGCTACCAAGGAATGAGCAATAGCCATAGCAGTATCTCCTCACATATTTCATACGTTGAGTCTAACTAATCTTTGCATTCCTCCAGAGTGTAGTTTTACTTTTTGATAAGGACAAAAGACTTGACATTCAGTCCCTGGTTTAATACAGCTTTCATAGCCCTCACTAGGGTCAGACAGAAGACATAAATATTAATTGTCTCTACACATAGGATATATGGAACCCAATTACAGTATGGATTTGTAGACCTATAGAATTGGCACCGCCAGTCTAAAAGCCCACATATGTCCCCACCCTCTGTTTTGTTAATTAGTTCACAGCTGATGGGTGATTGATTTTTTGTCTCTTCTGACTACATAGTGGCCTTGAGAACATTCAAAGGTACTTTTGGAGGTGGGTAAGAGAAAGATTTGGGACCCTCTTATACAGCTTCCTCGACATTCACATCAAGCCTTGGATCATGTGGGAGCGGCAGCTGCAGAGCAACCATCGGGAGACCATGATGGCTTGTGACAGGTTCCATAATTCACGTCATGTTATTTGCATCTAAAATGCAGAGATCTAAGCAAAGATTAACACTCTGTTACTGGGTTCCTTGAGTTAAGGTGGCTCCAATAATCAGCATATTTCTGTGTGTTATAGTAAAGAAAAAAATATCACCTTGCTTCTGACTCTCATAAGATGTTTCCTGTTGTATCGCACTAAAACTGTCAAGGTAATGTATGTCTGCTCGTCAGAGGATGGAGAAGAACGTGTAAAAAGTTATCTCATAACTAGCTACCTTTAACTTTTTCTGCTTAAAACTTTGTATTGCTCTTTGCCTACATTACATCCAGAAAGCTTGGGTACTATGTTCAGTGTGGCTCAATATTAATTGTATGCTTTAACCAACTCTCTGAACAAACAACTATACCCAGGGGTTTCAGAAACCTGTCGAATGTAAAATTACTAATAATTATAACTGTTTTAACAAATTCAGTTTAATCCTCCCTAGGATAGCCTCTTGGAAAGCTATTCCCATACAATTGCTCTCATATTGAGGCTAATAAAGACAAATGGACCCTTGAACTTATGGGCTAGCCTTTTCTTACATTCACAATTATTCCAGCTTTTTTCTTCTGGGAACTGATGATAGTCATAGGTTGGTGGTAATGAGAAATGCAGAGCAGGTGTGAAAAGACTTTACATTCTCTTTCAAATTATATGCATTAGAGGAACCTTTACACATACCCACATTAATACTTACAAGATACAGCAGAAGGAATTGCTGATGTTGGGAAAGGAGGTTTTGCAGTAACATTTTAGTGTTTTGAGAAGTAGGAGCCATCTAAGTATCCTCAAATGTTTTCATTGTACTTCTCAGGTTGTGATCTCTAATATGATCCATTAGCAGGTGAGTGTGGCGAGATATTGGACACTACACATTTTCCCTCATACTTTACTGAGTGTAGTGCTTTGAGGAGAAGTGTTCCCCATAGTCCATGTGTTTTAACACTTGATCCCTAGTTATTGGCACCATTCAAGAGTGCTTAAGAGATGTGGTCTCCCTAGAGGAATTATGTGACTACAGGTGGGCTGTCAAAGTATTTAGCATCTGTCTTAAGTTAGAGATTCTATTGCTGTGAAGGGACACCATGACCACGGCAACTCTTATAAAAGACAATGTTTAATTGGGGCTGGCTTACAGTTTCATATTTTTAGTACATTATCATCATGGTGGGAAGTATGACAACATGTGGGCAGACATGGTATTGGAGAAAGAGCTAAGAGTTCTATATCTTGATCCACAGACAGTAGAAGTGAATGCCACACTGGGCATAGGTTGAATATCTTTGACTGCAAAGCCCTTCTCCTTGACCATTTCCTTCAACAAGGCCACACCTATGCCAACAAGGCCATACTTTCTAATTGTGCCATTTCCTATGGCCCTAGGGAAGCCATTTTGCTTCACATCACGACAGCCTGTCTTTATTTCCAGTTTGCTGTATCTGCTTCATGTTTCTAATTGAAGTTGTGATCTCTTAGCTTCCTGCTCCCACCTTGAAGCCTGCTACTTGCTGCTATCCCTCCCTGTCATAATGGATCATTATCCCTCTGGAACCTAAAGCCAAAGTCACCTCTCTTGTTTCTAAGTTACCTTTCACCCAGGTCTTTTATGCGAGCAACAGAAAAGTAACTAACACAGAGAGCAGCACAGTCATATGGATGGCTTCTGAAAAGATGGGTTACAGACTCTCACCCGAGTGTCTCTATTTCCAGAACTCTGGAATAAAGCTCAAGAATTTTGTTTTCAATAAGCTCTCAATTGTGACCAATTCTGCTGGTCCAGAGACTGGTTGGAGCACCAGCAAAATACAACAACTCAACAATCTGTGTTTGTGAACAGAGCGACTCAGCTCTGCAGATGATTCAAGCTTCCCTTAGAGAAATCTTTCCTATGTGCCTCCCCAACCCCGTGCTTTGAACTATTCATTTTTTCACTTGAGGTTACTCAGAGAAGGTAAAGGAACAGACCCAACACTCTTTAGATTCCTTGTATTTCTAAAATAGTCTACGGCAGTGCCTATTCAATGTGGCACTACATTCCAGGTGACCACAGGCAATAAGCTGATCAATGAATCTACTGTTGGATGTCACGGACTATTGCCATCTCCCCCTTTAATACCTCCAAACTGCATCCTATTTTTTCAGTCAGCTGGTCACATGGCCTTGGGTCCTGACTATTCTGTTGGAGTCACACTTCTGCTCCGTTTTAAAGGCAGGAGGGGACTAGGAATTGCAGATGCTATAATTGGCACCACGTGGAGCCAGTACAAATAGATTTCATGGTGGGCATAGATACTTCACAGAAATGTCAATAAATGTAAAAACAGAGTCTAGCTCTAGGTTTCAAGTGTGATATTCAAAACCATATCATAAACTAGGCTGCTAAGAGAGTCTTTAGAGTCAGGCAGCTAAGAAAACTGAAAGCTAGCACTTCATTGGCTGCCTTAAGGACTTTGCGCTCAGCTTTGTGCCAGCCAAATAAGTCTGTCCTCTGACTCTCTATGCAACTCAGTGCTAAGTTAAACTTTAGGGCTGTGATTGTAAAATGTTTGCCCCTGCTACAGAGTCCAGGCAATGCTTTGCATTTATTACTTTGTGTAATTGTCCAGTTTTTATTATAGAAAAGCAAGCAAGGACAGCATTAGATTGTGATGTGAGTATTTAATCTAAAACATCAGTGACAGGCAGAAAACCCAGCTTGTACCTTGTATGATTGTGTACAACAGGCTGACAGCATAGGACTGAGTAATGCTACAAGAAGTATAGATCCTGAAAATTGGTCAGCCACAAACTTCCTCGAACTGCGTGTTATCTCTCATATTAGTTTTTGAGAAAGCATTTCATTATGTGTCCCAGGTTGCTCTTGAACTTGTGATCCTCAGGCCCCTACCCAAGGTGCTTCAGTTTCACATATACACTGGCATGCCCGGCTTATTGCCCATTCTTGTTAGATTGGTATTCAACTGAATAGATGGAAAGGTCTGTAAAAAGCTTTACTCTTAGGCTCAGGTTTATGGCTCATTGGGTATAGAAATTGTCACACAAGTGTAAGAACCTGAGTTTGGATCACCAACATAGCTAAAGTCAGACGTCAAAGCACATGATTTGTAACTCCAGCTCTCCTGTGGGCATAGAGACAGGACAGGAGGATACTCAGAAGGTCACAGACTAGATAGCCTAGTATAAGCAGAGCGTAACAACAGATTCTGCCTCAAATAAAAAGGAAGGTGAGGACCAACACATCTGAGGTTGCGCGGTGATCTTCACATGAGTGTATGGAATGTATGTGCCCACATACACACCGATGTACACCACACACGCACACGTGTGTACATCCACACACACGCACACGCACACAGAGCAATTTTTTAAAAAAGCTCTACCCTTTTCTAGATGTGTAGCTTTGTATAGGTTATTTTCTCATCTGTATCAGGATAATAATAACTCTAATATCTGATGCAAGGTCTGTGATAATGTGTACACTAAGATAAGACTATGTGTGCAACAAGAAATACTGACACTAAATCAACATTGTGATCAAAAGGCCATAATCAATGGGCTTTCTGAGATAGATAACTTTGTTGTATGTGTGCGAGTGTGCATGTCTATAGTAAGTGTATGTGGAGGCCAGAGGACAACCTTGACTGTTGTTCCCCAAGCAAGGTACACCTTGTGTTATGTTGTTCTTGTTGTTGGTAATGGTTTTGTTTTGAGACAGGGACTCTCTTGGCCTGGGACTCATTGGATAGGCTAAGCTAGACTGGCCAGGCATTTTCCTGTCTCCTCCTCCCCAGCACTGGGATTACAAGTGCGTGCTGCTACATCTGACTTTTTATATGGATTCTGTGGATCTAAGCTATTATTTTCATTACACGAATGAGGAAATAACTCGTCCAAAGCTGCACACACGGAAGAGTGGCACTCAGATCCTCATGCTTCAGTGGCGGGCACTTTACCTATCAAGACATCACTCAGCCTGGTAGACAACTATTGCATGGTTTCCATAAAACTGAACATGAGTATCTCCAAGAAAGGAAGTATGAGTTTTCTTATTTTGCACTTACATATGAGTCTGATACGTGTGGTTTGTTGGTACTTGGATTGAAATACATGTCTCCTTGACGACTGGAAACTTTGCAGTTTAGAATCGAAGATCAGCAATAAATTAATGATATCTGATAAAGAGGTGCCAAACATTTCATTCCCCTCCATCTTCTCCCTAGTTCAGTTGAAAACTCCTTCCTTTGTCAGGATTTAGGGGATGAAAATGCCTAGAAACAAATGTTGGATTATAATTAAGCAAGATATATTTCTTCAATATTTTTTTAATTCTTTTTTTCGGAGCTGGGGACCAAACCCAGGGCCTGGCGCTTGCTAGGCAAGTGCTCTACCACTGAGCTAAATCCCCAACTCGCAAGATATATTTCTTAAAAAAATAACAGTTCCTATTTTTAATTTTTGTCATTTTACTGACTATAATTATATACAGTACAGTTTCACCCCCCTTGTCTCCTCCCATATCACCCCATCTACTCAACTCCCTCCTCAAACAAACAAGACAATAAAGAGAAAGAAGACAGAATAAACAAAGCAAACAGAGAAAAATTAGAAAGAAAAAGCATGAAAAATACACACATACAATACCCACATATACACACAACCCATAGAAACACAGCTCAGAAACCATAATATATAATAAAAGACAAGTGACATTTAAAAAGTGTTCAAACAAGACATCATGAAATAAAACATCTCCATTTTTTTTGTTAATTTTTTGTTGGCCATCTATTTTATTGAAAAATGTTGTAAGCCAGATACAATTGAGGCCAAAATCATCTGAATTTGTATAGGAGAACAAATTTTAGTAAATTCCTAAAGACTGAGCTAAGAGAAAGATTAATGAAGAGGTATAGAATGATTCATCTGCATTGTCTCTTCAAACTAATTAATCTAATCAATTAAATTTGTTGACGATACATAAAACCTGGGGAGATATGATGGCCTAAGGTACTGGTTACCAACTCTTCAGACTTATCAACAGAAAGATAGAGCAGCTGACATCCCAGGTCTTTGTTATTTTCAGAATGACAGAAGCCATCAAGTTTAAAGTTAGCTTCTAGAAACAAGGATGAACAATGCTTTATAAACATAATTCGATTCTGTGCCACTAGAGCATAGCAGCTAAAGGACCTGCTTTGGGGTCTAGCTGATCTAGGCTTGGGTCTCACATCTGCACCAAGTAGGAGACATGGAGCATGTTACTGAACTGGCCTCAGCTGGGTTTCTGTTCAACTGTTAAATACGAATCACCAGAGCTGTCACCTATTTTAAACCCTGGACTGATGCTGGTAGCTGTTTTTGTTTCCTACCTTGCAAAGTGGCAATAACTCGTGAATGAGTTATTGATTTACTATGTAATTTCTGAGGAGACAAATAGCGTTCATTCAAAATTAAAATAATCGTTGCTATTTCATTCATTACTGGCTATAGTTTTAGGGTAATCTTCCTGAATGTTCTAAGCTATGTCCTCTGCCTTGATTGACCTGCTGTACAGCAGCGTGGGTCAAACTCCACAATTTATTGCTAGGAAAACTGTAATAACGAATCAGCCAATGCTGTAACCAGCATGCTGCACCCCGGTTCTTTCTACTTACAGGAATCTTCCACTACTCCATCATACCCTATTCCCCCAATCAAAAGTCTTCTGGGGAAGCAGGCTCTGAGACTTGTCTCCTCACTTCTTTCCATTGTTATTCAACTTCCTCTTGCTACTAAGGATGATGACCTTACTTAAGGCCTTTCACATTTTCCATGGACTAACTAGAAGACCCCACCCTCACACCCAAGGCACACGTCCCAGGGCACACCCATCTCACTTTCATGAACCTTCTCTTCCTGGGTGGCCTTCCTGTGCTAGTCTAGGCCAAGTGTCTTTATCTTCTGCTTTTAACACCCTGGGGAAGTTTGTTTTACTTTCCTGTACACCCTTCTAGCTGGTTAGCAAAGACTCACTTGTGAATGAACCCAATTCAATGAACTGCATAGAAAGCTTTTTTTTAAAAAAAAAGGTCTATTGTTCTACTGTCTGCTGCTGCAGTCTTCTGTCATCCCTCTACATTCAACCTCACAACCCAGTGGCTGGACTCATACAGATTTGCAAAAGATGCTTATTTCCTAGTATATTGATTTGCATGAGAATGCACCCCCCATGGGTTCATATTTTAGAATGCTTGGTCTCCAGTTGGTGGACTATTTAGGAAGGATTGGGTGTGGCCCTGTTTTAGGAGGTGTGTCTCTAGGAGTATAATGGAGAAAACACAAAACAAACTGAAAATCTAAACCAAATGCTCTGACCAAAGCCACTAGTCCCAGCTCTTGAGTAGTTAATATTCTCCAACATTAAGAGAGAACACGAAAATCTAGGATGATTTTTTTCCACCGAGAATTATCAGTTTTGTTCATAGAAAGCTCTACGAATTCAGGTGTGAATTCAAAGGAGATGGAAAAGGTATATTGGAATTAGCTGACTCAAAAATATTTTCTCATCTCTCAACTTTTTAAGGGATTTCCTCTTTTACTCCCTACAGCATCCAAACGAGTCAGGAAAAGATAAGAGAGAACCTCCTTACAGGCTACTCACTTTCACTCCAACCCCTTTGCTAACAGTCCAAGGGCATGTCTTGAAAGTAGACCGAGAGGCTGTAGCTGCATAGTGATACTGAAACGGAGAACTGAATCTACCTCTATCCAGAGAGTAGTTCCCTAATGTCCTTATTAAAGTCTGAAGGTCAAAATTAAATATTTACTCATTTTTATACTTCATGATTCAAGATAGGAGCATCAGATTAAGCATTACTCTGCCTGTCCCTCTCTCCACCTCTTAAGACAAATGGATTTGTGACTTCTTTTTGGCAGACGGTGTGCATAGATAGTACATTTCAGGGAGCAGAAAGCAAAAGGAGGAGGAGGAGGAGGAGGAGGAGGAGGAGGAGGAGGAGGAGGAGGAGGAGGAGGAGAGAGAGAGAGAGAGAGAGAGAGAGAGAGAGAGAGAGAGAGAGAGAGAGAGAGAGAAAACACCTGAAAGATCTTGAGGAAAGTGGCAAGAAAGCAAGGGCATGGGAAGGGTGGGGTGCACAGGAGATAGTGGGTCTCATCCACAGTCTTGGCAACACTGTTATAAGCTGCCTCTTCAAATGAAACACCTTTCAAGGGGACAGAAAGAAAGTATGTAGAAGCTCAGAGCAACCAAGGCAGAGAAGGCAGCTGTGGGGACCTGCCCTCACAACTCCTCACTCCATGCTAAGATTAGGTAATCGTGGTCAATTCCCTCTGGGATAGATTTTGGCATTCATATTCCTCGCAGTGCTTTGATGTTTTAAGTTTTCAGCACTGGCTTGCTTATTGAAGAAGAAGATAAACCAAGAGCTGTGAGTTGTGTCACGAGAGAAGCCTAGAACCTCAGACTATCTCACAAAAGGACCAAATAGGTCACAGGATCAAAGTAGAGGTGTTTATCAATAACCTGGAATGTTAATTTTTAAAAAGTGATTTCTAATACAATTAGATCCTCTGTTATGACATGGTTGTGGGCCAAATGACTAAAGTGGAGTCATATTTGTGTTGTGTCTGCCTACCTATAACTATTTGTTTATTATTAGAGCCTAGCCTTGTAATCAGATTGTTCTGTTGGGGCCTCAGAGTGGCTTGTCACTGGGTAAAAATAACTTCCCATGGCAGGTGCTCCCAGCAGGTGGCTGCTCATGGTACCTGCAGCAGAAAGGTAGATTGAGTCAGAGATTTAATTTTAATAGGAAATCTGTATTACAGCCGGAGCCGCAACTGGGTGATGTGCCAAAATTCATGTCTGCAGCATGATTTATTATGTGAAAATACCACAGAACTAATCAGTGGAGTTACTAATTAATACAAATCTGCATTTTTGCATAAGCAATTAGCACAAGGAGAGAGCAGTGAAAGAGGAAGTTGGACTCCTTTAATCTCAGTGTCTATTCAAGTGGAAAGACCCACCAGGGCCTAAGTCCAAGATCTACATTTGGAATTTTCCCACTTTGATGAGTTAAAGACACAAAAGGTCAAATTATCAATATTTAATTCAAGTGGAAATGCATCTTTTAAAGAAAGAAGGGACTTTATTTAAAGAAAGTGAAACTCTAGGGGTGAATTCTTGAATCAAAAATAATTATGCCTTTCAATGACAATGAAGCCTGAATAACACCCGATGAAGAGTTTGTTTGTTGATCATATTTGGAAATAAAAACAGGACATATATGTCCTGACTAGAGTGCAAACTGCTTCTGAAGAGATTGAGCTTCTCTTCTTTTATTTCCATGTTTCTTTGATCAATCCCAATTTAACAGCGAATATGTCGGACGTTTCTAAAACACTTGTGTTTTGGTTGAAGGTGCTTGCCGTTCCCCGTCTCACATCTCTAATAGACTGTTTTCCAGCATATTCTAGACTAGTCATGTGTCCCAGTGCAGTATTTAAATCTTTGTGGTGCACCAAATCTGAGAAAACAATACAATTTTGCTTCTGTAGGATTATTTCACCCATAACAGAAGTCACTTATGCTATAAAACAACAGGAGAACTGATGGATAATTGTGACAGAGAAGTATTTAAATCCGTGGTAAAATAGAATTAAAAACACTTCTAGAGGAAGTAGAAGCCCAGTAGAAAATAGGTGAAAATGCTAGAATAGTGGCTTTTTTAAATTGTTCAGTCTTTGTTTCAGACATATTGGTTGAAATTTGGTTAATCTTTCCCAGGTCCACATCAGGATATCTAGGTTTCCAGGAAACCTTCTCTGTTAATGTCGTGGGAGGCTCTCAGACTAAAGGTGACTAGTGATTTAGCAAAAGAAAGACATTAGAGGGTTGGGGATTTAGTTCAGTGGTAGAGCGCTTGCCTAGCAAGCGCAAGGCCCTGGGTTCGGTCCCCAGCTCCGAAAAAAAGAAAAAAAGACATTAGAAACAACAGCAACAACGACGGCGACCACGACGACGACGACGACAACAACAACATCAGCAAAAGAGTTTTAAATCTGAAAGCAGTTTCAGGAGTCGGGTCAGGGTAGGCGTTGTCCACGGTGCTGATTCTCTCAGGAAGTTATTTCTCTCCCGCTGCCTGGGCTCTACTAAGCCTAGCTGGCTAGTCTTCTATTCTGCCTTTAGAACCTTGTTTGGCTATTTCCCCATCTTAAGGTGTCAGCCATTGTTAAGGGTATCCTGTGCGCTTAGCTGGCCCTTCACTCCTAGCTACAATAGGTCTCTCTCTCTCTCTCTCTCTCTCTCTCTCCTGTTATGGCAAAGTCTGGCAAACACAGGGTGCTTGCGACCCCTTTAAGCCACAAGCTGTTCCTCACTACATAAGAAGTGAAACCCTTGGGCATATAGCCACTACCCCCAACAAACACAGTACCAATATATACACTTATGCTCTCAGATGTCGAATACACATCAACAACCACGCACATAATCATAGATCCACGATCATATAGTTCCACACGTGATCGTACGTTCACACCCAGATTCACACGCTTGAACACTCAACCACAATCGCGCTTTAACACATTTGCACACGCAGGCTTTCTGACAACAAATGTGCCTGAGAGCCGCGTCTGCCAAGGTGCTCTGGCATCGTTTATTTTTATGTTGTTGATTCTGAATGCTGAGCGGATTTAAAGGAAGCCCCTTAATTCTGACAGGGAAGCGGAGGTGCATTCTCTCGAGGTCTGTGGGCGCCAGGAGGGGAGCCACTAAGGCCCCAGCGGGATCTAGAGAACGTAAATAATAAATAAAAGGGCTCGGGCAGGCCAAGCTGGGGAAGCCCTGCACTAAATCACTCCCCAAATCACAGCCTCAGCGTCCTCCATCCAATAGCTTTAAGCAATTTGTGGAGTTGGGGGTTGGAATCAATTTTTTTTCGTTCTCGCAGGTGCAATATGAATCAATTATCTTAATTAAGATTATGCCGTAAGCCCAGGAGATTTGGGGAGAACGGGTTTTGCGCTCCGGGCGATAGCGAGGCATTTTAATAGCGTCTCTTTTGCTCCTGGCTCTCTCCTGTCGCCTGCCTGTCTAGTCGCGGCAATTCCAGCTTCTGGCCCAACCGCCTCCAGAGAGGCGGATGAGCAAAGCCAAAGCAACCCTGGTTGGTAGTCTTATCCGAACCAGCACCCTCTTACCTTCTAAAGGGTAACAGTTAAATACACCTAAGAGAGGGTTTTAGTTCTCAGCTGATGGATCTAGGGATCCACCGCACCCCAAGGTCTCCAAGTACTGGCTATGCTGGGTACCAATAGGCTCCTGGGGGTTGAACATGCCCAGGTCGACTCTAGGCTCTGTAGGAAGAGACTTGGGAGACATCCGAGTCGGTGGGCAGCCACGGACACACTGGGTCCTTTCATGGAAAGTAAGCATCTGTTTCTGAGAAAAACAGGTCACCACCCGGGACGCTGCAGGCCACGACCCAGCTCTTTATCTTAGCTCTGTGAATGCGCCCCTGCCCCATGGCCAGGCCACACTCCTCTGTCCTCTCTCCTCCCCCATCCCTCCCAAGGCCTCTGCTTCCCTGGCTTCCGGGCTCCCGGGCTGCGGCTGTAACGGCCCCGACGCAGGTCCAGTGCCTCGCTGGAGACTAGGGCCCGGCGGGGTGGCAGATTTAGGGCATTGCTGGAGGGCACTGAGTCATGAAAAGCGGCTTTTGTTGCCTACGCGTGCAGCTCGCGTGTCGCCCGGCTGCCTAGGGCGCCCGAGGGGGCCAAAGTTGGGGGAGTGCGCTCACCCGCTAGGCAAGCAGAGAGAACTGGGAAATACCCACTGTCCCAACAGAGCTACCAGCGCGTTAGGGCTGTACAGCCGGCCAGGGTCAGGGGCCCCAGCGCCGACCTTCTCCGAGCGTTCCGTGTTCCAGCTGGGTGCAATTCAGGTGACCTCGCAGTGTTGCCCCTTCCCCCAACACACACACCTATTTTTACAAAGCAAAAGTCCTTAACCCCCATCCTTATTAGGCAATCACTGCTTTCCCCTTCCCCGGAAGTCAGAGGACACTTGGAAGCCTGGATGTTTGTGACTCAGACTTGGAATCAGGGCCACATTAGAATTAAGCAAGCATGAACTCTCACAGAAGGAGAGATCTTACTTCAAGTCCCCGAATAGGCAGGTATAGCTTTTCTTTTTCACAACCCCTGGTCTGTCAGATCCCCTGAGCCATAACTTCCACCGCGCCCCAGTTACTCTCCTGTAGCGGCCCCTAAAACAGAGGTGAGAGCCAGGATTCGAGTTACAATTACTGAACCAGGATATGCAAGTTCTTCCTAGAAGGGCGGTCCCAATAAAGTCTGCCTCTACTGTGCTTAAAAACTTCGAGGTTTTTCTGAGGCTCCAGGGATTTAAACTCAGCACTCCAAAAGGACAGTGCTCCTTGTTTGCTCTGCATGTTGACCGAACAAAGAAAAGGCAAAACTCCATCTCTAGAATCCCAGAACAATTGGTGCCATATTTTAAGCCACCAAAGAACTCCCACAATGCCTTGCTTTTTCTTTTTAGATTCTTTCTGGATCTGGAAGGTGACTTGCAATACCTTACACATGCGCAGGATCTCCTTAGAACCCTCCTCCCCTTCCCCAGATGTACCCCACTCCAGCCACTCAACCCTGACACTGTTTGCAAACTCAAGGGCAACTGCCTTTACATAAGCAATTCAAGTAGGATGTATTCATTGCAAAGGGGTTGAAGAGGGTAAGAACTTGATAAAGAATTAGAAGAGGAGCTGGAAAGAAATAGGGGCCCAATTGTTCTTCCTCAGGTACTTTTCTTGGGCTACAGGGTTGGAGGAGCGTCTTTCTGAAACATGCCTCATTCAGATGGAGAAGATAGACTCCGTATTTAGGAATAGATTACGCTCTTCCACAATAGACTTTGCTTGACTTAAAACAGAGAGCCCCCGATAGAAAAAATGACACCTATTGCAGCTTCTCTTTGAGCCTCTTCTGACCCAGGATTCCAAGGCCAGTGACTGAGCATCAGGGGCTCAAGGAAGACTGTGATCCCTGTCAGAGATGAAATTCCCACTTCTGGTGAGGGGTATTTAATCTTAGTATTCCTTAAATTGGCTAGGTGAGGTCATTTATTACTACAGCAGCATCTGAAGACCAAAATCAAGGTTTGCTGGCAGAAACTAGCTTTAGACACCAAGTTCGAGGGATTAGACTTGAAGACTTTCTTAGTGAGGTCTCGAGGTGTAGAAGCAGGTGAAGGTTAGGCTGACATTTGGAGAGTGAAAGTGTAGGGTATAAAATTTCTGACCTGCAAAGGATGCTCTAGTCAGAAAGGTTGACAACTGGTCAAGGTTGCATTTCCAGATGGGGTAGTTTTTATATGAAATATATGATTGCTTAGAGAGGTGATGGGGATTAGAAGCCAGCCACCCTTTCATGGCAATGAGCAAAGCCTCTGCCAAGGGGTAGAAGCCAAGGGATGGGTCTCTCTGAAAGGACAGTCAATCTGCACTGGAGACTATTGTCAAGGGAAGGACCCTTCAGCGCACCTCAGTATCCCGGCTGTGACTGGTTCACCTCTGTCTCCTTGCCTGCACTAAAGCAGGTTTCAGGCTCGGACATAGACTCAGTGATCTTCCTTTACCTTTCCCGCTCGCCTCCCGCAAACCCCTCCCCTATGTCCTCTGTCTTCTGCTGCCACAAAGGGTTAATCTCTCCTGCGGGTAAAAACAGGTCCGCGGAGTCTCTAACTGGCGACAGATGGGCCACTTTCTTCTGGCCACAAAGGGGCCGGAATGGAGCGCTCCGCGGCATACAAATAGGCAGGTCACGTGGTTCCCGGCTCTTGGCTGGACCGGGAAGACCATATGGCGCATGCCGGGGAGGAAGGAGCAGGGGCGGAGGTACTGTGGGGGTGAGGGGAGTGGTGGTGGAAAGGGGCGGGAGGGGAGTTCTAGGGAGGGGTGAGTGGGGGGCGGGAGTCGCTCAGCCTGGACGCGTGCGCTATTGCGGGGCGCAGGGACCTGCTCGTTGCTCAGCTCACGGCCCCGCCCGCGCTCAGCCTCAGCAACTGGGCTATATAACCCTAGCGCCCCGCGCCACCGGGACACGAGGAATTCGCCCACGCAGAAGGCAAGGTGTCCCGAGGCTCCAGGGTTATGAGATCGTCACTATTCAGAACCTTTTAACAACAGGTAATTACGATTCCTATTTTTTATTCTCCCGAGAATAAAAGCAATAATTGAAGAGCTGTACCTTGGTACTTTGCATGTGCACATTCATGGAGTCAGTTGTCCCTATATTTGAGACTGGTGTCCCTCCTTGTAATTGCCCACAAGTACTCGCACATAATGAGTCCCAGCACTCAAGTACCCCCTGCAGGCTTTCTAATTACATTTAATTTTTAATAGTATAGAAGCTTTTAGAATGTTTGGGGAGGGGAGTAACTGTAATTATTTGTAAGCGGTTATTTGAAAGTCCCCAAAGCAAACAACCACTTCAAGTTCTCACTTATTCCAGAGAGGCAAAGAGGAAAAAAGCACCTGCTGCCCAGAGTTTTATTTGGTGTACAGATATTTAGACGCACTGTGCATATGAGATGATTCCAGGAGGATGGGGTACTCGCGTCCGGAAAAACTGGCTGAACTCTGAGATGGCTTAGCGGAAATGTAGAAAGAGGGGGAGAAAAGGAAGATTTTTCTGCTACCTGTTACTGCCCCAGAGGCAGCCAAGTCCTCGGTAGCCTCTGCTGGGGCTAGACATTCAATTGTTTTACTAAAGGCTTTTTACAGTCCTTATTAGAAGCGGCACCTTCACCATTGCCAGTCGCTGACCATTGTAATTACTCCATCTTTTAAAGCGAGGTTTGAGGCGAACTTTGAAAAGCTCCAATAAAGAGCGGGCGGCCCTTTCAATGGGCTGTTTATTAGAGAGGAGCCTTTTGCACCTGATCCCCAGCGCGTGGGAGAGCCTCGCCTGGGAGCCAGAGCTTTTGTACAAGGTGGGAATTTAGCGGGGGTGGGGGCGGGGGGGTGAGACAAGGAAAGAAAGGCAAGGGAGGGATGGAAGACGTATGCCCACTTCTGTGGCCAAATGTGTCGTTGGTGGGGAAATAATTCGGTGGAATCTACTTTTCCTCCTCCGTGCACTGGCTCTCCCTTCTGTATAATCTTCTTAAAAATCGGGGTCAGTGTTAGTAAATTACGTAATGGCTTTTCACTTTATTTAAACCTCTAAGTAGTGGAAAGCCAGAACAGAGATGAGTTCAGAACGTTCCATTTCCAAACACACCTTTTTTTTGTGAGTTGGGAGTGACTTGGGACACATTCAGAAAAACGTGCACTCTGCACTTATTTCTACAGAGGGTACCTGGCCAGACAATTGCCCAGAACACAGTTAAGCTGATCACTAGGAAGACACCCATAGCCACTCACGACAGGCCCAGTGATGTCCAGTACGCAGCAGCGAGGCACAGACACGCCAGCATGAAGCGCTGCGTTTAACTTTAACTTTTCCTAGAGGCATCCATTTTGCAAGGAACTCCTGTGTATTTCTATTTGTGTGCATTTCTGTAGGATGAGGGAGAGGGAGCTGAAGACTTATCCAGCTTTTAACTATAGCTGGTGGATATTTTCTTTCTTTCCTCTTTCTGCTTGCCTCTTTCCCTGTTGAATACAGGAAGTGGAAACATGACCAAATCATACAGCGAGAGCGGGCTGATGGGCGAGCCTCAGCCCCAAGGTCCCCCAAGCTGGACAGACGAGTGCCTCAGTTCTCAGGACGAGGAACACGAGGCAGACAAGAAGGAGGATGAGCTTGAAGCCATGAATGCAGAGGAGGACTCTCTGAGAAACGGGGGAGAGGAGGAGGATGAAGATGAGGATCTGGAAGAGGAGGAAGAGGAGGAGGAAGAGGAGGATGATCAAAAGCCCAAGAGACGGGGCCCCAAAAAGAAAAAGATGACCAAGGCGCGCCTAGAGCGTTTTAAATTAAGACGCATGAAGGCCAATGCCCGCGAGCGGAACCGCATGCACGGGCTGAATGCGGCGCTGGACAACCTGAGAAAGGTGGTACCCTGCTACTCTAAGACACAGAAGCTGTCTAAGATAGAGACACTGCGCTTGGCCAAGAACTATATCTGGGCTCTGTCAGAGATCCTGCGCTCAGGCAAAAGCCCAGACCTCGTCTCCTTTGTACAGACACTCTGCAAAGGTTTGTCCCAGCCCACTACCAATTTGGTGGCTGGCTGCTTGCAGCTCAACCCCCGGACTTTCTTGCCTGAGCAGAATCCGGACATGCCCCCACACCTGCCAACCGCCAGCGCTTCCTTCCCGGTGCATCCCTACTCCTACCAGTCCCCTGGACTGCCCAGCCCGCCCTACGGCACCATGGACAGCTCCCATGTCTTCCACGTCAAGCCGCCGCCACACGCCTACAGCGCAGCCCTGGAGCCCTTCTTTGAAAGCCCCCTAACTGATTGCACCAGCCCTTCCTTTGACGGACCCCTCAGCCCGCCGCTCAGCATCAATGGCAACTTCTCTTTCAAACACGAACCATCCACCGAGTTTGAAAAAAATTATGCCTTTACCATGCACTACCCTGCAGCGACCCTGGCAGGGCCCCAAAGCCACGGATCAATCTTCTCCTCGGGTGCCGCTGCTCCTCGCTGTGAGATCCCCATAGACAATATTATGTCTTTCGATAGCCATTCGCATCATGAGCGAGTCATGAGTGCCCAGCTTAATGCCATCTTTCACGATTAGAGGCACGTCAGTTTCACCATTCCCGGGAAACGAATCCACTGTGCTTACAGTGACTGTCCTGTTTACAGAAGGCAGCCCTTTTGATAACATTGCTGCAAAGTGCAAATACTCGAAGCTTCAAGGGATATATGTATTTATTGTCGTTACTGCCTTTGGAAGAAACAGGGGATCAAAGTTCCTGTTCACCTTATCTATTGTTTTCTATAGCTCTTCTATTTTAAAAAATAATAGTACAGTAAAGTAAAAAAGGAAAATGTGTACCACGAATTTCGTGTAGCTGTATTCAGATCGTATTAATTATCTGATCGGGATAAAAAAAATCAAGCAATAATTAGGATCTATGCAATTTTTAAACTAGTAATGGGCCAATTAAAGTATATATAAATATATATTTTTCAACCAGCATTTTACTACTTGTTACCTTTCCCATGCCGAATTATTTTGTTGTGATTTTGTACAGAATTTTTAATGACTTTTTATAACGTGGATTTCCTATTTTAAAACCATGCAGCTTCATCAATTTTTATACATATCAGAAAAGTAGAATTATATCTAATTTATACAAAAATAATTTAACTAATTTAAACCAGCAGAAAAGTGCTTAGAAAGTTATTGCGTTGCCTTAGCACTTCTTTCTTCTCTAATTGTAAAAAAAAAAAAATAGAAAAGAAAAGAGAAAAACAACAAATTGCACAATTTGAGCAATTCATCTCACTTTAAAGTCTTTCCCTCTCCCTAAAGTAGAAACCAGACCCATAACACTCAAGAGGAAAAAAAGAAATGCATTCCTTATCAAAACATATCGATTCATTCCTTGCACACGCTTGTAAATACATAATATAAATAAATGCCAACACACACTCCTTTAAATCAAAAGCTGCTCGACTATCACCCACAATTTGCACTCTTTCTTTTTAGTCTTTCACTTCTTTGAAGTCAATGATTTTTATGGAGTGTCTGACGTTATTGATGTTTCGAGAAAATATAAATGCATGATTTTATACATAGTCAAACAAATGGTGGCTTGTCATCTATTCATGTAATAAATCTGAGCCTAAATTTATTCAGGTTGTTGATGTTGGGGTTTATACCTGTGTAGTCAATTAGTACAGTAGTTTAAATAAAATTCAAACCATCTGATCCATAATTAGAACAATAGCTATTGCATGTAAAATGCAGTCCAGAATAAGTGCTGTTTGCGATGTGATGCTGGTACTACTGGAATGGACATGTACTGTAATCTTGTTCGTAATCCTGTGTATTATGGTGTAATGCACAATTTAGAAAACTCTCATGCAGTTGCAATAAAAATAGTATTGAAAATCAAAACAATGGGTTCATTTCTTCCAAAAGTGATTTTTTTAAAGAATAAAATCGTATCGTACCAAGGGGGATTAACTTCTGTATTTGCTGAACTAATGTTAAGCATTAGTAATAAAATAAAGAGTTGAGCTCGTCTTACGCTTAGTCTGTCATCTTGCTTAGGGAATCACCAGCTTCATAGATAAAAAAAAAAACCAGACCTCGATACTGTTTTATTATTTGGAATACAGAGCTGGACAAACAACTCTGGTTTTCTCAAGGTGAAACGTCTTCACCTTGAACGTCGGTTTTTTTTTTTTTTCCTCTTTTGCTTGTATGTTTGTCTGTTTATTGAAATGACTGTTAGAAGTTTCTTTTATTCTGAAGGTGGATTTGTCTAAGTATTAACTAGCAAGACAAACCAATGCCAGACTTTAATTTGTTTATACATATTTAAAGCATAGACAAAAAGCGAACATTTTCTTACTGTTCTGTTACCTATATATTTGCTGAACTAAGTAGCTTTCTTTCAAAACAGTGCAGTCCTCCAAATTGTCCTGTGATATTGTAGGAAAATTATTTAATCAACTGAAAGATTCCCAGAAGATGTGGCATTTGGTAGTTGTTCTATTAAGTGCTTGAGGATATCTTTACTAATTGTTCCACAAAAGTGCTAGTGAGCTTTTGGTATACAAGTATACATTACCTGTACATTATACATTATACATTATACATTAGGAGGGTATATTGCTTCCCAGTTTCATAAACACAATATATATGCACCTACACACACACACACACACACACACACACACACACACACACACACCAACTTCTGTCCATTGGTAAGTCCACTTAAAGAATAGTTTGGCTTTTCCTCTCCCATGAGAAATGGCTAACAGTCTTGACTTTTGTGGAATGGCGTTTTCTGGCTCTACTGCGGTTCTTTGATTACTGTCATTAGTAACTCCATTGTTCCTTCTCTGATTTGGATGCCACATTGGATGCCTACCTCCCTTGCAAGCATGTTCCTTTAATCTCCTTCTCATTGGTGATTTAAGGGTTCCAGAAAGCTGACCTCATTTAGTAAGCTGCTCCAGAAAAAAACGTGAGTAATCTAATAGACAGGAACAATTAGCCATAGTGATAACATTGCCAACGAGGCCACATCAAGCTGTGACAGTAGCAGCAAGGGATATTTCAACGTTCAAAAAAAAATGAGTGTAATTTAAAATCATGTTTTCTACCAGCCTTTGTCACACACAGAAATACATTAAAGCTGGTCCCAACTTTACCCCAAACGCAGCAATCTCTGTCCAAATGAGTCAGGGCAATTCTTTTGGAACCAAGCTGTTGCTTCGTATCCTGGATTTTTCTCACCATTGACTTTAGGAGACACAATTCTGACAGCAGAATACTTCCAGCCACCCAGCCCAGGGAACCATGAAGTGAACATTCAGGTCTGATCTGATCTGATCTGATCTAGTAAGCAGCTCAGTTCCACCTGTAATTAAAATTAGACATCTCCATGTGAACTAAAAACTGTTGCTATAGTGAGCAGAAGGTTCGAGGAAGGCGTTTCTAGAATCACAACATTTAAAACAGAGAGCAAAGGAATCTAGACTGTGGGTTTCGTGAAAGGGAGAATCGAAGGACGAAGATTCTGCTCCGCTCTTTTTGCTTTTTCATTTGTGTATGTGTTTAAGACTTCACTCTAAAGCGCAGGGATTCTTTCAGTCAGTCAGGGAGTAACTCACATGCCACCATCTTTAATTCAAAGGCAGGCACAGATGTTCCTTCTGCAGGGGAGGTTTTAATTTATGAAAATGATATTGTTTATGCATGAATGAACTGCGTGCACTCTGCATAACGCATAGAGCTTCCATCTGATCAGAGAAATACCACGAAACCAGCGCCAATGTCAGAAACATATTCTACACGTTCACTCACTTAAATGTTTAATGAATATTTGGAAGGCATTTTCAAACCATAGGAAATCTTTTAAATTATCTCCGTCATTTCTTTTATGAATTGTTAAGCATGTTTTAAAGATACTTTTGGAGGCTTTATATTTGCTTCATCCTTATATAAGCTAAAAAAAACCCTAGTCTTTGGTGAAGACTAGTCAAAAAAGAAGACAGAGAGAGAGAGAGAAAGAGAGAGAGAGAGAGAGAGAGAGAGAGAGAGAGAGAGAGAGAGAGAGAGGAGAGATATGCTGGTAGCTTTGGCCTTATCAAGAAAAATATTTCATATGGTTTCGCTGTGTGGTGCTTGTTATAGCATTTGAGTTCTGTGTTCTTATTCTTCATGAGCAATTGAAGTTCCTACCATAAGAAATACTTACAGCTTTGTAATGGAAAACTTACTCCTAGAAGAAGCTGGCAGATTACTTCATAGTTGGAGATGAAGTTTGGTTAAATACTTTAACTTGTGTATAATTCCTACAGAATAGGGCTACTCCATAAAACACAAATTTCGTTTATATCAATATCAATGTTATGTAATATCTATATCTATTTTTAACTATTAAAAAGACAATTTCATGCACATATTAATGGATTATCACATATTCAGAGTAGCATACAGACTTTTAGGTTTATAATATGTTATAGTAAAATAATATTGCACTCAGATTTTAAGTAGCATAACTTATTGTTTAGAACATTAGTGTTTTCACCAATTGAACATCTATATAAATTCTTGCAAATCTGATGCATCTTCCGCAAGATGCCTACATCCTGCAATTACTAAAATGATATATGGATCATTAGCTAACAGTATGAGCCAAGCTGTTTTAGTTCTATAATTATATGAGAAATTTGAAGTGAAAATATCTATTAAACAATTAATAAAACTAGGTTTCAAAAGCAGAGCAGTTTTGTCCTAATGGAAAACGGATAATAACAAAGCTTTTTTTGAAACTACACTAAAAACCTCTTTAAACAAAAAAGACCCATAGCCTATTTAAAAAAAAAAACTAAATAAAAATGTCTGTTCAGGTATCCAACAAAAGCTAAAAGAGCCGATGTGATATGTTGTGGAAGCCCAGGACTGAGGACCCATGCTATCATTGTAAGAGGCGCTCTGGAGTCGGATGAACAGTGATTTGTAAGGTGGCAGAATCACTAGCTCCTGGCCAGGCATTGTATTCCAGTGGATACCATTATCAGGAACCGTTCAGCTAGAAAGCTGCATGGGTGTGCACTCAGAAGTTGAGATCATATGCCTTCCTATGTCAGGAAAATTCTGTGCTGGCAATCGACTCATGCACTCTCTCCACACACACACTAATACTTGGTTCAGTGGCTCTGATGGAATTAACGATGTTGCCAAGCTAGTGGCATTGACAAGGCATGGTCTCTGGGGAAGTCTGATTAAACTGGTAATTTAAAAATACCTTGAAATGCAGAATGTTGTGTTAATGGTGAACTAAATCTTTAGACACATTAAGTGTTGTGTTGGCCACCTACACAGTTAGGGAATCTTTTTGCCTCCCAATTTAAAAAAGTAGTAACAGGAACCACATTTCTACAGGTCCCCAGGTTTGGGAAAATCCTAAGGTCTACATCAAATTAAAATGACATTGAAAAGGGAAAATAAGTATGTTCATCTGGTCTACACGAGAAATCGGTGTCATCGCTGCAGCTAACGCTGTGGACTTCATGAGTAAAGACAGCTCAGCGGGAAGATGGTCTCTCACACCAGGTCAGTGCTCAACACTTTCTGTTCATTTGTACCTAGCTTCATCAAAGCTGTCTTGTGTCTTATATTACATGGGATATATTTCCCATATATTACATCATATGGGAAGTGGCAGGAAACGCCTGTGTTCGAAATTTTCTTTTAGGATCTTGTTTCCTCAAACAAACTTTTTTTGACATTGATCCAATGTAGCCAACACCTTCAACAGTACCCAAAGCACTCAATTATTTTAGCTCTTTTTTTTGCCATAGTTTTTATCTAGTATTATCTCTTTGTTTGTGGTGATTATTTTAAATTATCTATCTCCTTGTACAGATTGTGGGCTTCTCAAGAACAGGGACCTTGGATTTTTCACTTGCTGCTGTTATTCTGATCCTTTAGAGACCTAGGGCAGCCTTAGCAAATATTACTTGTCCAAGAGACCAGACTGTATGATTGATGCAGAGGCCTCTTGCCAGAACCACAGTGCTATAAATTAATCTGTTGAGGATGAGTATACCAGAAATGAGTCTCATCCTCATGGTCGTCAATTGTCTGAAAGATAATAATTGCAACTCCTCTCTTCTGTTACCAAATTTCCCTCCCTACTGAGAGTAAGCAGTCTTATTTGCCTTTCTTTCTTATTTACTGACGGATTGATTCATTTATTTTTACATCACTGGGTTGAATATAATTTGAGTCTTGGTTAAAAGGAATGTTAAAGTACCATACACTGTCTTCAAACCAACCTTTTTCTTTCACATAATAAGAATTCTCTTATAAGTGGATATTAGCCCAAATGCCCAAATTACCCTAGATGCATAGAACACATGAAACTCAAGAAGGTTGACCAAAATGCGAATGCTTCACTCCTTCTTTAAAAGGGAAACAAGAATACCCTTGGGAGGGAATAGGGAAGGAAAGTTTAGAACAGAGACTGAAGGAATGCCCATTCAGAGCCTGCCCCACAGTGGCCCATACATATACAGCCACCTAGATAAGATGGATGAAACAAAGAAGTGAAGGCTGACAGGGACCGGATGTAGATCTCTCCTGAGAGACACAGTCAAAATACAGCAAATACATAGGCAAATGCCAGCAGTAAACCACTGAGCTGAGAATGTGTCCCTGTTGAAGGAATCAGAGAAAGGACTGAAAGAGCTTGAAGGGGCTTGAGACGCCATATGAACAACAATGCCAACCAACCAGAGCTTCCAGGGACTAAGCCACTACCCAAAAACTATACATGGACTGACCCTGGGCTCCAACCTCATAGGTAGCAATGAATAGCCTAGTAAGAGCACCAGTAGAAGGGAAGCCCTTGGTCCTGCCAAGACTGAACCCCCAGTGAACGTGATTGTTGTGGGGAGGGTGGTAATGGGGGGAGGATGGGAAGGGGAACACCCATATAGAAGGGGAGGTGGAAGGGTTAGGGAGATGTTGGCCCAGAAACAGGGAAAGGGAATAACAATCAAAATGTAAATAAGAAATACTCAAGTTAATAAAGATGGAGGAAAAAAAAAAGAATTCTCTTGAATGCATGCTACATTTTTCTCTCCTATTTATCAGTGTTCAGGGCATCCCTCTTATTCTATATTTAGGGCTCTGCAAAATTACACTAAGCTATAGTTTCTACTTTAAAATGTTCAGTTAATAAACATACCACATGACTGCTGTTTCTGTACTGTTCACTCTCAGTGATGTCAATTAAGGTTACAGTGACGTCAGTGGGCCAGTTTCCTCTTGCTAAAGGGAACTGTTAATTCCTTTTATCTGGCGTCCTTAATGATCATGGGGCTTGTCTGCTCATAGAAGGGGATTATAGGACTATAATCTGTTGAAGGCTTTGAGTACATGACTAAGAATGTTCACACCCAACAGATAAATAGAGAAGATAACAGAGAGATCAAAATAGAATGGGGAAAGCATTACTTGTTAACAATAACAAAATAGCCTGTGTTCCACATGGCTAAATGTATGCTGATAAATAACAATAAATTAAATGCATATAATTTATAATAAATTCTTAATAGTGAAATTAATAACATTTCTTCACAAATAATTTCTTAGTAAAATAAGGTTGCTTCTATGCACATTTTTTATGCTAACACAAGAATATTTGCTTAGAGGACATCTATTTCAATGTGCTTTAACTCTAAAGGATTAAACAAAGAGATCTTTACTTCCTAATCGACTGATAGTACATTTGTGTTGTGGAATATATTTAATCTCAATTGGGGGCTTCTACCCTACCTTTGATCATTCCGTCCCAGGATAAAAGACATATAACATTTATATTTATAAAAACTTTAATCAGCACCAGAGCTGGGCAGATATCCACCCTCTATGCTGGTAGAATCTATTTCCCAATCCATAACCACAAGGTATAATTAATTCGCCATGTTCCATGAGCTGCTCTTAACTTCAATTGGCCAGCCATGTTTTCATGACTCGCCCAACCCATGCCATCTTTCTTCTTTCCACCTCTCTCCTCCTCATGGTTCTCCTCAGACCCCAATTCTGGAAAGCCCAAGACCCGCCTACTTCAATTCTGCCCAGCTATGTTGTCATCTTTATTCATCAAGCAGGGATAACTTGGAGAGCAAGGTCACATGGTATCACTTGGGTCTGGTGCAAACTTTCTCGTCCTTGGGGGGCAGCCAGGCCTTAGGAGCCAATATTTAGCATTATAATATGTAGCTAAAGAACAAATCTCAATACATTTATGTTTACATTTTATTTGTCTATCTTCATATATATTTTTATCTATTTATTTGTTTGTACAAAGAGGTCTTAGTTATCTTAAACCCTACTTATTTTCTCACAGATAATTAGGATGTTAGATGAAACGTGAGATGAAGTCACTCTGACTGAGGTGGGCCCCACAAGCAATCCGCTAATGTTCTTGTGAAAAGACAGGATATACAAACACACGGCACATAGAGATAACGGGAGGTGATGAAAAGAGAGGAATTTGAGCAATGCGTGTATGAAGGCGGGGACTATGGGGACCTTGGACCACTGCTAGAAACTCAGAGTCCCTAGGAAGGAAGCAGCCCGACGAGTACCTTATTTCACAGCTGCCACCAGAAATGATATGACCTGCTGCAATCGTGATACTTTATCAGAGTATCCTTATAAAGCTAAAATGCACAGTGAAGTCTGCTTCGGATTGACGCTAAAGATATGTTAGCTGTGGAAAAGTTAATTCAAATCACATTGAAAATGTTCTAAGTGATCACGTGTGTGTCACCACCAGAATATTTTAGTTAGTACCAAATTTGCTTCTTGAACAGACTGGCAAATAGTAGCTATCCAGTAATTACCTGGATTATGTAAAAGTTGTGGGGAGTTTTAATCATATGACTGAGCTTTAAAATATAGGTATATTTAATGAAAGGTGACTTAAAATTCAGATTTTAAAATATGACAGACTTTATATAAAGTATCAAACATCAACTATTGTCTAAACTTCATGGGAAAATTTTTATTTGTAGGACAGCATGGATTCTCCTAAATAAAGCCTCTGCAGAAATGTCACATTTACATAGTTTCACAAACACTCATCTAACACACAGTATTGTAACTTTCTTAATGCTTGTAGTTCTAATTAATTTAGATGCTATCACTTTTTAAAGTTCTGTCTCTGTTTCTAGGTTATCTGGGGTCTTTAGTCTGTTTTCATCTTTTAAATTTGAAACCTGGGGGCTGAGACACCAACTTAGTTATGGAGGACTCTACTGGGTTACATAGTTGCCCTGATTTCTCTAAATATGAGTGAGCTGCTGCTGCTGCTGCTGCTGCTGCTGCTGCTGCTGCTGCTGCTGCTGCTGCTGCTGCTGCTGCTGCTGCTGCTGCTGTCTCTGTTGCTGCCTCTGCTTCCTCCTCCTCCTTTTTCTCCTCTTCCTTTTCTTGATGTTCACTTAGACGAGTTTGGCTATTCTATACACCTGGAATTCATGATTTTTGGGTTTTTTTGTTTGTTTGTTTTGATTTTAGGGGCAGAGTTTCATTCTGTACTATTTATTGGTTGTTCTAGAATTTGCTTTGTGTAGGAGGCACAGAAATTTTTTGGTTTTGTTTTTTCACTAATTTGTTCATTTATTCATTTTACATCCCAATAGCAGCCACTGACCTCCTCCCATTCTCCCCTTACACTGCCTTCCCTTTTCCCCATTCCCCTTCCCTGAGAAGAAGGAGGTCCCGGTGGGCACCAACCCACTCAGGTCACTGCAGAACTAGGCACATCCTCTTCTACTGAGATCAGACAAGGCAGCCCATTTAGGAGAACAGGAAAATATTTAAACACATCCCAACTCTCATCCTTTTCCCTGTTGATGGCTAAAGTTGTTAGACTTTGTGGGGCAAAATGTACTACAAGAAGACTTCCCTGGGATTTCTGGTAAAGGGAAAAATTAATGCCAGTTGAACTAGGGCTTCAGGCATGCCGGACGCGTGCTCCATCAATGAACTAGTGATTGTTATTGTTACACATCTATCCATCTATCTATCTATCTATCTATCTATCTATCTATCTATCTATCTATCTATCTTATGCAAAATATATAAATACAATTAGCCGAGACCACATTGTTGTTTGTATGTATACAATTCAGGGTTGGCCATTTTGTATTAGCTGATGACCGATCAGGAGGTTCATCCTGAGGAGAGGCTAATTCTTCCTTTCTTAGCAGCCGCCTCTAGTTCATTGTCTAGGGGTGGGACTCTGAGAGGTCCCACCATTTGTATGCATTTATTTGCCACTCAAAAAACAGAAGTTCTACAGTGAGTGTTGAATTAGAAAACCAATTGGCTTCACATTCTACTTCGTGACTCATTTTTAAAAGCTCAAGATGAACTCCTGAGTGACGGGAAGCCACATGGGGAGAGACAGAGGTCACTAAGTGATGCAAAGCCACATGGGGAGAAACAGAGGTCAGTCTTCACAAAATTCAGCAACCCCTCTGCAAATGCCAGGCCTGTGAGTTCATCATGGATGTGCAGCCAACCAAATACTAGAGTGTTCAATTAACAATCCATGGAGCAGAGCCACCACCTAGCTGGGCCCAGCCAACTCCCAGAATCAGGAGAAATAACAAATTGTCATTGCTTTAAGTTAAAATGCCTGGAGACTGTTATACACTGGTAGAAAATCTATATGACCTAGAAGGGACTACCCAGATGTTGGTTGCCTCACCAGCTGTCACCTATCTCTGTGCTGTTGGGTTTTTATCAATGTGACAAACCCGGATGTATCTTGGAAGATGGACTCTCTATTAAGGAATTACTTCCATTAGTTTGGCCTGTGGGCATGTCTATGTGGCATTTTTTAATTGTTGATTGATGCGGTTATCCCCCTTCTTGGCAGGTGGTCCTGGGAGGTAAAGGAAACGAGCTGATCCAGTTGGTAAGTATCCACTCTCCACGTTCTCTGCTTTGGTTCCTGCTTCCAGGTTTTTGCTCTGAGTTCCTGTCTTGGCTTTCCCCAATGACCAACTGGGATCAGGAAACGTAAGACAAATATGTCCTGTCCCCCCTCAAGCTGCTCTTGGTCATGGTCTTTATGAGAAACCAACCTAAGATAACCTGACCTTCTTTCTGTAGGTTGGCAGGTCTCTGAAAGCTGAAATGCTGGAGACATGTCCCCCCACCTCCCAGAGCCCAGCTCTACTGCCGGATGCTAATTTGTGGTACTTGAGAGAAAATGTGATGAGTGAGATTTTGAAAGATATGTTCTTCTCAGAGAGAACGGGAGATGAAGAAAGAGAACCTGCTTTTCTCTCTTCATTCTTCTTGGACACTCTTGTGGAGAACATTTGACTCCAGCACACCAGGAACTATCTTGGAGCCACCCGCAGGGTCCTCCAAAGGACCAGCAAAGCCATTTCTTTCTCAGTGACATCACATAGGATCAGGAAACACAGCAACACTCTGACTCTGGACCATTTGAGAAATATTCACTTTTATGTGAGAAATACAATCTCATAAGCTATGCACTTCTAGTTGTATAAGTTGTTGACAGAAGACAGAGATCCAAACTGGTCAGACACAATGAAATAAGATTGAAAGCCACCTAGTTCAGTGCAAATTCTGCTGCCTATGGTGAATAGCTGGGAAGGGACACTGATTTTTCTCTGTTTCATTTAGTGAAGCAAACGAGGGTAGGTTTGTGATGGGTGGGATTGTGGGACCCCTGCCTGCTTTAATCGCATGCCTGTTGTGCCTAATTTAAGATTCCACAGTGCAGTATCTCTACTGGTCGCTGTCAGATGCTTCAAACTCTCTGCTCAGAGGACATGTATTTGGAGATTTTACTTATAGTCTATACATTTCAGCACTAACCTTAACAGGATTTTTAAAACACTTGGGAAAAGAGAAAGAGGATCCATCCTCCTTCTCTCTGTTGCTCTGCGTTACTGCCCACTGAGAGGCTGGCTATCACGGTGTGTGAGATGTGACCTAGAATGTAGCTGAGCAATTCATTTTCAAAAGTTCCAATCTGAGGAATGGGGATGGGGGGTTGGGAATCTGGCATATTCAGAAAATGGGATATTCTGACTTGATGGGCTTCTAGCATAGTTTTCTTTTTCTTTTTTTCCTCTGTGATTGTTGTAGGGACAGATGGCCCTCTACCTTGTAGGCAGCAGGAGCCACAGTAGCAGGAACATTTTGACAACATCTCCACTCAGCGTGAGAAGGAAGCCTTCTCTGTGAGGCCTTGACAATGGGCCCATAGAGCATCAGGAATAAGGGAGAGGTGGACACGACCTAAGGTGACCTCACTTCCAATGCATGTTGGTGTGCAGAAATAAATGCTGACTTCTGCCATACATATTTCTGTTTCTCTTATCCACGAGGCACTGTATATTGAATAAGATCAGAAATTAAAGTGGAATCTCAATTTTAAACTAAATATACTCATCAACACAATATTGATCATTTGTTACTGCAAAATATTACTATTACTACATTGTGTAGATTGTGTGTGTGTGTGTGTGTGTGTGTGTGTGTGTGTGTGTGTGTGTGTAGAACAGAGGACAACTTTAGAGGTCAGTTCATACTTTCCACCCTGTTGAGGCATTGCACACTTTATTCTGCGGCTGCACTGCGGATCAAGCCTAGCTGTCCCAAAAGTTCCAGGCAATTCTCCTGCTTCAGCCTCAGATCACACCCAAGGATGCTAGGATTACAGACTCATGTTACATGTGCTCTGGGAGATCTGAACTCAGGTCATCAGGGTTTTGTATGCAGCAAATACTTGTACCCAAGGAGTCATTTCCTCCAAAAGCATTATTTTAAGCACAAGAGATTGATTTCTAAGTAAGAAAAATAGAGCTAAGGTAGAAATCTAACAGAAGAGTATAGGACAAAAGTTAAAATTTGGCCTACGGCCAATGCCCTTAGCTGCCAGTCAGGACGGATTGCTGAAGACACCACACACTTCAGACACAAGATTGAAGACATTGAGCTGAAATTGACCCGGAAGCCTCTTGTTTGAGTACTAGCTCTAATAGGTCAGAAGGGTTATGCAAGCTGCCAGGAGAGAGAAGTGATTGGTAGTCCTACCTGGCTGTAAAGCCAATGAAAGAACACCTAGACTAGCCAGGCATCTCTAACAGAACAATAGTGCTACTTTTATCTTGGGGATTGACCAACAGATGTCTATTGTACTTTAGTCTGCTTAGGAGGAGGGAATTCATGCTTGTTGTTGTAAACTCAGCTAATTATCTGTGTCACAGAGTCCAGAAGAGAACATACTACTGCCGGGTTCCCAAGCCAGTGCAGTGTCTGCTTCCTAAAACTCGTATCCTTATACCCACAGATAAGCGTAGCTCTCACTCCTCGTCTGAGAAGTTTCTTTTTGCAACCAATAGAAACTATTGGCTGATAAACCACCAGCCGAAATGCAGAAAATAAGCTGGTTGGGGTGGGTGCCCAACTGTTACATCTGTAGTTCAACCCCTATAACTAATGCTTAGGAAAAGAAAAGGAGGTAGAAATATTATCAGAACCAGAGAAACAAGATACCTGCTGCTAGCTAGTGTGTCCCGTGTCATGGGACGCTGCACCCATGAAATCTCAGCAATCCGGTCATCTAAATGTCCACACGATGACAACACGGCTTGAAATGCCAAGCTGGACAGGGAAAATTTACAGGGTTCCATCCCTTAATGTAACGTCACAGGTGGTCAGTGCAGGTGACAGGGGGAGACTTAGTTTCCTCCGGGGAGGAACTCCCACAATCCCAAGTGAAAAGCATATACACATGATTGAAATTCACATGTAGCAATAAGAATTGCAGAAGAGCTCATAAATGTGTGAGGGAGTTCGGTCCCCAGCTCCGAAAAACAGAACCAAAAAAAAAAAAAATGTGTGAGGGAACTGTAAGGGGTGGGGAGAGTAATACAGATGCACTGCTCATACACGAAGTCCCCAGAAAACTTATCTCGCAGACATCAATTTCAATTTTGCAAAGCAGAAAGCAAAATGGAGACATCACCGCTGAGTAAGACTTTAACATTTAATTAACCAGACAGATCTGTCCTTTCAAAAAAAAATGACACGAAATCACCTCCCATTCCAGGCAAAGATGCACCAGCCCAGGGTGGTTTGCATGTATTGTTTGGTGTCTGCTGAGCCACAGAAGAACTTTAAAACAAGCAACATCGGGGTTGGGGATTTAGCTCAGTGGTAGAGCGCTTGCCTAGTAAGCGCATGGCCCTGGGTTTGGTTCTTGGCTCTGAAAAAAAGAAAAAAAACAAAACAAAACAAAAAAAAAAAAACAAGCAACATCATATAGAGGATGAATACGAATGTGCTTTCTAAGGACATCTATGCTAGAAGAAGAAAAGGAGAGGAGGGGGAGGAGGGGGAGGAGAAAAGCAGAGGAAGAAGAAAAAGCAACTATCTATCCAGATGCATAATTTCACATTGTAGCAAAGCAACAGTGAGTGCCAGGCAACTCGAAATAAAAGATACCTATGTGCTGATAGCCATTGTCTATTGTCCCAATGACTATTGCAAACATTGAATGCCTATTTCAAGGCTTTCCCCCTTTAAGAAGATTCTTCTCACGCTGTTTTCCATTGTCATCATTGTTTCTACAATTTTCTACGCTCTGCATTTATTCTTCACATTACTTCCGATGCCACAGGTATGCATCATATGAGGATTCTTAGAGCTTTCTTGTTTCTTTTACACACATATGTTTGCAAATTTTACTATGCAAAAATATGTTATCACAACTTATTTGAGTTAGTAAATAATTACTTTGCTTCTACCTACAAATATTGAAACCTTGTTGATAAATGCTGGGTTCTCTGTTTTGCAATCTACACATGTGAAAAACTTGAGGTTTCAGGCATTGGGGTAGCTGTGCATATGATAATGACTTACTGTGTATTGTTATTATTATTATTATTATTATTATTATTATTATTATTATTATTATTTGAGAAAGGGGCCAGGGGCAGTGCACATCACTATTGACCTGTTTGTTTCAACCAGTCTCCATCTGCTGAAGTTCCCTTTTCCTCTAATAATACTTCTAGTCAGCAACTACTTTGGAACAGAACTGTAACACTTACAATAGTAATGCACATTTGTATATTTTACTTTTTGACCTTCTGCCCCATAAATACAGTTTGCCAGATCACAATAATTATACCCATTAAACTAACTGTGTTTAGTGTAACAGATTATTTATGCTTGCAATATATATAGATGTCATTATTATTTATTTTATTATGTGCCTATGAAATTCTGTCATGGTTTTGTTTATAAAATAAAACCCCCTTTAGCACACAGTTTTATATGTTCATATGTTTTATATATCATGTTTAACATGGCAAACACTTACAAAACTCTTTGGGAATTACACTTCTAGGGTTTTGCTATTTTCTTTTAGACTTTAAGGATTTTGTTCACCGGGATGATAACGTTTGGTATTTTCTCTTCTGGGATTACAACCCAAGCTGGATTCAGATATATAATATCCTAATGCATTAAAAATCTCATTTCAAAAGCCTTGAAGCATTCTGAACATGACTTTCTTGCTATGGTTGTACATTGGATATTCATTTCCAGAACATTGAACAGAAAGAGTGTTAATCCAACAGTCACATGGTTGTTTATATCCAGAAAGATTTGGCTGTGGAAGTCTTCGAATTCTGACTAGAAGATCATGGAAGGCTCTCTAATGTTAACAAAACATTTTCAGGGACTGGAGCAATGGCTTAGAGTTTAAAAACATGCACTGCTCTTGAAGAGGTCTTGAGTTTGGCTCCCAGCAATCATGCCCAGCAGTTCTCAATCAGCAGTAACTCCTGCTTTCAAGGGCCTAACACTCTGTTCTGATCTCCAATTATAACTGCACCCATACATTTATACACAAAATAAAAATAAAAAATAAACCTTAGGAATAGCATTTTCAGGAGGCTCCTACATGTGTTCTGAAAACAAAGCATTCAGGCTCACAGGGGAGGTGAGGTAACTTCAGGGCCCCTGGCCACCGGAACAGCCTGCCTAGGTCTGGACCACTTCCCAAAGCGTCAGATGGAGACAGAAGACTCCACTGCCAGCAGAGACACCACAATGGGGAAGGTGACAAGGAGCTCTTCTGGTGGGGACCAACTGCAATAGCTCTGAACTCCAGCCTTTGAACATTCAAGCCTATGCTATTCCCTCGACCTCCCAAAATCTGTTTCTTTAAGAGTTTGACAAAGCATAGGGTATTTTTTTTCTATTAAATCGATATTCACATAATTCTTTGGATAATGACTTTTTAAGAGTGTTTATTGAAGAAGGACCTACATAACTCCATGTGATCTCATTCCAGCCCCCCCACTAAGTCTCCACTATCTGTGGCAGGGCATGTGTGTGCATATTTGTGTGAGTGTATGTGTGTGTGTGTGTGTGTGTGTGTGTGTGTGTGTGTCTGTGGGTCTTTGTCTCTGTGTGTCTGTGGGTCTTTGTCTGTCTCTCTGTCTCTGTGTGTGTCTGTGGGTCTGTGTGTATGTCTGTGGGTCTTTGTCTGTCTGTCTGTCTGTGGGTCTGTGTGTGTGTGGTGTGTCTGTGTGTGTGGTGTGTATGTGTGTGTGTGTCTGTGGGTCTGTGTGTGTGTGTCCATGGGTCTGTGCATGTGTGGTGTGTGTGTGTGTGTGTGTGTGTGTGTGTGTGTGTGTGTGGGTGTGTGTGTGTCTGTGGGTCTGTGTGTGTGTGTCCATGGGTCTGTGTATGTGTGTGTGGTGTGTGTGTGTATGTGTGTGTGTGGGTGTGTGTGGGTTCCAACTTGACACAAGTTGGAATCATCTGGAAAGTGGGAACCTCAGTGGGGGACTTGCTCCCATCAGATTGGCCAGTGGACAAGTCTGGGCATTTTCTTGATTGATGTGAAAAGTTCCAGAGCCACATGAGTAGTGCCATCTCTGAGCAGGAGGTCCTGGCTTGTGTAAGGAAAGTAACTGACTGTGAACTTGGGGGCAGGCCACTGAGCAGCATCCCTCCATGACTTCAGTTCTTGCCTTCAGTTTCCTGCCTAGGTTTTCCACCCTGACTTCCCTTCATGATGGATTCTAAACTGTGGTTGGACATAAGCCCTTTCTTCCTCAGGCTGGTTTGGACATGGTCATGGTTTGAGTGAGATTCTCCTGGTAAGTCTTGGCTGTTTGAATATGTTGCTATGGTTACTGACTATCTGACGAAGAGTAGCATGTGTGATCTTGCAGAAAGTATGTCACTGTGACCTTTAAGATTTCAAACCCTAACTCATTCCAAATGAAGTCTCGCTGCTACTTTCAGATGTGAGCTCTTGGGTGCTTTTCCAGCTGCCTGCAGCCTTCTGCCATGATGGAGTCTAACTTGCTGGACCCATGAGCCTCAAATAAACCCTTCTAGAACCTGCCCTGGCCTCGGTGTTTTATCATAGCAATAGACAAGTAACTGATACAGCCACGGTGTTTATTACAATAGAAAGCAAACTGGTACATCGATCATGTTTTTCATGCTTCTCTCCTTGATGCCCCTCAATCAAGCCAAGCACCTTGTCTTCCAGGGGCTCTTCTGTGCTCACTACTCTGCAAGGAGCATTTTTTTCTAAGTGAATTGTTGCACAGACCTTCCCATTCTACTCTGTAAAGCTTTGAACTAGCCAGTGACATTGCTGGCTTCTTCATGAATGCAAGTGAAGACCACTAACATATTTTAAAAGTAAAGGTTTTGTCATTGCTAAACTCTTAAAATTTGGCCTTCTGTCCCTTTTAAGCACCACCCCTGTCATAGAAATCATGGGTTTTCAGAGTTAGACTTTTAGGATTTTACCATCTGGGATTCTAATCTTCAGGATTATGATTTGGGGGATTATAGATTTTATCATTTTTTATCATTAGGGGTTTCAACATTTGAATTATAGAATTTGTGATACTTTAGACTCATTGTTACAAATGTTGAGGGAGTTCCCTAACCAGTTTGGTTATTTATTGAGCATTTACTAGATACTAGGAGCTATGCTGAATGCAGGGGTCTCAATGGTTAACACGTTAATTTTTCAGCCATCAAAGAGTTCATTTTCTACAGCAAAAAGGTGATGTCTCTGGAGTACTTCTTATACTGTGCTCCTGACACTAACTGCATTCAGTGAGTGACTAAGACATACACGAGGAAGTAAATATGCAAGCATATATAGCAGTAACTTCTTTAAAGAAAAATAAAGAGAGTATTAACAACAGCCTACAGCTAGCTAGTTGCATCTCGGTCCCCAGAACCTGTGAGCACATGATTTCATTTAGCAAAATTGACTTTGTTAGCCAAATTGAGCTAAGGATTATTGAGACAGTCCTCATGAAGTCACACATTTCTTGTAAGAGGGAGAGAGAAGGGTCAAAGTCAGACAAAGGAAGGATACTCGTGAGTAGAGGCAAAGAGCATAGGAAACCACAGGCTTGGAAGATGAAAGAAAGGGCAGAACCCAGAAACAGAGAAGCTTGAGAAGCTGAAAGGTCAAGGGAGGAGTTTTCCCCAAGAAAAACCAGGAGCTGTGCTGACACCGTCACTTTCATTTTAATTTAGACAGAGTCTTACGTAGCTCATGCTGGTCTTGAACTCATTTTGTGGCCGAGGAAGACCCTTGACCCTCCCTCCTTTGCTTCTCTGCCTGAGTGCTGGGATTATAGGTTTGTCCCATCACATCCACTTATGTGTTTCTTGTCTTGGTGTATGGTGGTGTACAGATGAGGGCAGGGTGACAGGACTGAGTTATGAAGGTGGAACACGCGGGATTTGTAGTGAGTTGGACAGGAGGCATGAGACCAAGGACAAAAAGGTGGCATGTGAGCTTCTGATGACATTGATTAAAAATTTTCCAGAAGAATAAATTTGTGGTGGAAAATCCTGAGTTAGACATCTGTCTGAGGTTAGTGGTCAGGTAGATGGAGGTGAGACGTAGCCAATTGGAATATACTATTGGAAGCGCTCTCTCTCTCTCTCTCTCTCTCTCTCTCTCTCTCTCTCTCTCTCTCTCTCTTGTGTGTGTGTGTGTGTGTGTGTGTGTGTGTTCGATCCTTAGAACCCTTTAGAACACGTGGGCTTTATTCTTTTCATCTTCATGACAAGACGAAGCCAATGTTTGCACCTCCTGGCTTTACTGAAGCTTGACAAATGGCAACCTGCCCCTTTGTAAAGGTCCTAAGAAGTAGCCATTGCCTTGGACTGTTTGCCTTGGCTCTCAGGGAGTTTTTAAAATGCTAAGGAGCTTGAGTCTGCCTGACAGCTGTGAATCCGAGATGTTAACTCTAGAAGTGAACTCTTCCGGGAACCGCACAGCCCTTACCTACCAGTGACTGCCTGCAAGAGGCTTAGAGGTAGATGGGTTTCTGCTCCAAGAAACACAGCAACCTGGCTGCAATCAGACCAACCAGAGGCATTTCCCTGATTGCTGGGGAAGGCTGAGTATTTGCTTTCAGTGCATTGAATAGGAGAAGTCCCTGATTCCCTGACCCACTGGAGATTTATGTTTGAAATGAATTGTCTACAACAGTGTGAGTGTTGAACCCAGAGAAATCCTCTTGCACCTAGCCCTCCTGACGTAGGGCTGTGGCCACACAGAGCATGGATTGGCTGCTTTATGGGATGGATGGAGTCCTTAGGCAATAGTACAGGAGAGCTCAGTTTTAAATCATCCTTCCATGCTTGACTCCCCTCCTCCCACCTCAGAGCATTATAAGGACTTCATAAAACCCCCTTCAGTGCCTAGTCTGCAGCCACACTAGGCTCTTGTTTTCTGATTTCAAGTCTTAGCCTTGGCTAAATCCTGGGCTTTCAGAGGGAAATGTTTCTGGAATCTGGACCTCATCCCTGGAGATTGCAAACTAATCATTTTGAAATGTGGCCAGGACAACTGGATTAAACAGCAACAACCCTCCCAGGTCACTCACTCTATTGTACAATCACAGTGGAGAGCTGTCTCTCCTTCCAGCAGGAAGTTAAAGCTGAACTCTGGAGGCCTCCTGCTAAACAGTTGTGTTTGGTGGGTAAGCCCTGCTCTTTGCAGTTTCTAGGCGGCGGCAGCAGATCCAGCAGAGCTAAGGCTGAGGAGGATGCATCCAGGGAAAGGTAGGTCTCTGTATAGATATTCTACACTATGGATATGCTGGACAGTAATATCAACTTTGTAAAGTGCACGTTTGTGTATGCAAATCAGGGGTTTACACATGCTCGTGGGCAATCACACAGTCATAGAGATAATGCAACTCCTTGGGGAATCTCAGAGGAGACCTCTGAGAAGGTAGATAGAGCTTTGCACACTGAAACTCCTTTATGACTCCTGGCCAGCCACTTCTGCAGTCACCCAGTAAGTAGAGTCTTACTGTTTCTCTTTGTTGTTGTTATTGTTGTTGTTGTTTTTGTTTTTAAATTTCTATTTCTGGACAGCGTCTTACATGTAGTCCTGACTGGAGTAGGACTCACTGTTTAGCTCTGGCTGGCCTGCAACTCAAGTTCACCTGCCTCTGCCTCATGAGTGCTGGAACTAAAGGCGTGTGCCACCACTCAGAATTCTGGGTACACTTTAGATCTATCTGACAAGAACCTGCACTTTATTTAACACGTGACTAGGTGATGCATAATCCAATTTTGGGGATGCCTGGCAGACTAGGGAGCTCAGCCAGGGAGCTCATACTAGCAGCATGGTCCAGAGAGGACACTAGCCCTCGGGAAAAGAGAAAAGCACCCGCGGCTCCGCCCTCTCGCCCCGCCTCCCTTCAGGCTAGCGTCGTTGCCCTGGCAGCGTGGGACAAGGCCCAGGCGGTGGCTGTAGCCACTCTTTCTTCCCCCTCCAAAGGTTTCTGGTGGGTTCCTAATTCGGCCCAGCCCAGCGACGCCTCACCATGCTCCGCAGGAGACTCGGGAGCCGGGTGGGCGCTCTGGAGGAGGGGGCGCCCGTCGGGTGTCCGGAGCTCCCAAAGGCAGCTGCTGAACCCGAGCGGGTTCTGCTTCGAGGCATCTTCGAGATCGGGAGGGAAAGCTGCGATGTGGCGCTGGGCGAGCGGGCCCTGCGGTGGCAACGCATCCGGCCCGAGCTCCCAGCTGGTGAGTGGTGGCCCCGGCCCCCACCTTCCCACGCCCCTCACACCCTGCAGCCGCCACGCCCTCCTGTCACTGACACCCCTCTGACCCTCCACCCCCAGCCTCCTGTAGAGGTTGTGATTGCAAACCAGGAAGTTGCAGTCCAGTTTCCATTAGGAACAAGTTTTGAAACCAGATGTTTAATGAATTTCTATACAATATCGCATCACGGATTTGCGCATAACTTAACCTTACAGTCTATTGACTTACAGTTTTGTGTTTTACTTGTTTGTTTTGTTTCAATAAGAAAATGCGATGCCACAAGTCGATTTCGGTTAGACGTGTCTTGGAGAACAGTGGAATGTGGTTCACAGAGTGTTTTTAATTAGCTACGAGTTTGTGAAATTAGAAACAGCTGATTCCTTCGGCCTCCAGAGGAAAAAAACTCCTTGGGCCACAGTTTGTCATAGAATGGAAAAGTCATTGTTTGAAAGTTTCTTGTCCAAAGGTCTAACTAAATGAAACCATCCAGTCAGGGACCAGCATTAGCGAGGAGTGTGAATTTCACCGGAGCCACAGGTGCAGCGCTGTTCACTTAAGCAAAGCTCCTTTGGGCTTTAAGTAAAATGTTTTCATGTCTCTTAAAAACCCAAGGTGAAGTATTTTCCCGATTCTTTAATATTACAAGCGAGGTGCCAGGATGTGGGATCTTTCTCTTCGACTGTAAATCAGCCTGAGTTGGGGAATATACATGTTTGTAACTAGAATCTGGATTAGCCCAAGGAACCAATTTAAGCTACAAGCTGACAGCATTTAGAGATTGCAGTGAGACCCCCATGTAGGTCAATGCTGCAGCACAAAGACAAATAGTGACTAGAGGAGAGAAATCCCGCTTTACAGTGAGTGGTGATGGAGGAAAAATCGGTTTAATTAGCACTCCTGGTAATAGAATTTGAAAAGCTCTTGTGACAGTTTGATTGCTCCGAAGTTTGTAAGTGTTTAATTTTGCCCTAAGACCCTTTGGTTTTCTTTCCCTTCATACAGAACACATTAGTTTTCTTTACAATTAACACCTGGTATTTTAAACCAGAACCTGGCACTTGTATTTGTAGAACAGGCCAAGCAGCACATTAATAAATCCAGTGGGTAAAGAGTAGGCATTAGGTGACCGGACCAGCAAAGGTCTGATGTTGCATTATTGTAGATATGCACAATGAGGAATGAGAAAGGTGAGTTCCAGAGCAGAGGGGAGACACAACCAAACCACCACACTTAGGAGAACATGGCGCTGGGATATGTAGTAGAGGAAGCCATGACTGTTATTACTTGGCAGGGGCCTAGCTTCCCAGGGTGGTGCTGGGCATCCCAGGGTGGGGCTGAGGTCACGAGGTCTCTGGACACTATTCCGTGGCGTATATGAGCTGTTATCAGAGCATTGCATTTTAAAACTTGAAGTATCTTAGCAGTTTCATTGAGAAACAAAAATACTCCACGATCTCCCCTAACGTGTCCATCTCGAGCACAATGAGGGAAGACATTGATGTGTTTTATGGAGGCCATCACTGCTAGAACTGGGATTAACTGGTGGTCTTGTTGGCAGGGCAAGTGACTCTGACCGTAGTGACTGCAGTTCCCTTACTGGGTTCAAGGTTGACTGTCATCCTTCTCTATATAGATGAGGCTTATGAGGGAAACTACAGGCCGAGGTGGGAAGCTTAAATACACCAGCAATAAGTTTTAGCCTTTTTTCTTTAAATGAAAGGATGTTCACTTTAGTGTATTAGGTCTTGTTAGGAAAGATATTAATCCTGCGAGTAGTTACTTCATTGTAAGCTTAGGTATTTAGGGCACAAGGACTACACAGACTAGTCTGACACCTAAAGACAGAACTCCAAAGACTGACACTGCCACCAGTCAGGCATTCATCACATGTGAAGTAACCAGTATGTTGTGCGGTGATCTAAAGATCCACTGGAATTTCAGTGTGCTCAAAAGAGCATGCTCTGTTCATGATAGGAGGATCAGTTAGCTATTAAGTCCCAAAAATTTAGGGGCAAGGAGGAGAAAATTGAGCATAACGGTATTTTATTATGGGTTTGCAGTGTTGTTAGAAACAAAGATGTTATCTGTGTACCTAGGGTAGAGTTTATGGCCATTGCCTGGGAAGTGTGAGGTCCTAAATTCAGTTTCCATAACCCTCCGAAGGCCCAATCCTCCCTCGTGTCTTTAGCCTTAGTGTCTCTTGGTATTTCTTGGCTTGTGGTTACATAACTCTGTATCTTCACATGGATCCATATTGTCTCCATGAGTTCCCTCCCCTTCTTATAGGGTCAGTGGCCACTGTAGTCAAGAACCACCCTAATTCTGTAGTAATCGCCCTGCTAGATTACAAAGGCAGACAATTTTCCAATATGGTTCTTTTCAAGGTTCCAATAGGATGTGAGTTGGGGGAGACAGTTCATCTCACCAAATTTATGATGGGAGTTGGGAATACAGTTTGGGTTGAAGGCTTCAATAAAGAATAGAAAATGAAAGGCTGTTGCCTGGGGTTGTAACTGATGAGCATCAGTCAGGATTATACCAGAATATTCCAAAAGTACCAGAGACCTGATGATGAGAAATGCAGGGTTAATTCAGTCGAAAATATAAAGTTCTGCCATGTTTTTCTTCTTTAATTTTAAATCTCTCCACAGATCTTTATTCTAAGCCCTCTCACTAATGATGGCCTGTCGAATCCTTATTGAAACCACCCACCTTCCATGCCTCTGCCGTGTTAATGACTTTAGCTTTCATTCTGCTTCAGAATGCCCAGCTATGGCTGCCACACGGGTGTTTGCCATCTCTTAAGTCTATGTCCAGCTCAGGAAGGATGCTGTCTCCTCCCCTGTAGATATTAGTCTTCTTGCTCTCAAGCTCTTTTACTTAAGCATGGTGAAGTGCCCAGGGCTTGCCCTTCCTGACAGTCCATGGTCTGGATCTCCGACTGTTCCCTCCCTCGTTTCCATGCCTCGTTCTCAAATTATCTGATGTGCTTTCAGATAAATGGTGCCTCACGTTTCCTCCCATGACTCATCTCTGAATTCTTTCTTAATTCTGGGAGGCCCACTATCTTCCTCTCTGCTGAAGGTGCCCAGGAAAAGGTTTGAAGCAGTATTCAGTTAAATAGGAAATGCCAGTCTTTCCCTTCATGGAGTTCTCCTTCCTGTGACATGATTCAATTCCATTGGCTTGATCCCACTAGCACCTAGATTTTCAGTCTCTCATGGGGCTTCATTCTACGTGTCTGTACTTTTTGGTGTTCCCAAGGAGTCTCATCTGTTGTGGCTGCATATGCTTTCCAGAGTGTAGGCAACTGCCAAGTATTTCCACACAGCATTACTACTTGCCTGAAAGTCACTTTGTAGCTACATTGATATTTGATCAATAAACAGCTAATGATTTGGTGCTCATATATTGGGGTCAGAACTATGCATAGTTTCAGATACATGGTGATGGATAAGAGGGGTCACTGCATTTCCAAAGATCAGGTAAAATGTGAGTCCAGAAAGAACCATTGGTATTAGTAATAGATGGTAATTAGTAATAAATGGTGGTACTATGCTTAGGCTTCAAGGGGCATATTGAGGGAGTAGACCTGAATTTAGAGATGAAGATATTAGGCTAGATCTTTGACCTTTGCCTTAGCCTGACTCATTTCTTCCACCAACCCTTTGAGAAAGGAAGTTAGAATTCACTTACCTCAGCTCCCTCTCTTGTATTTGAGGCCAACAATCTGTAGGCAGGGGAAAGAGAGCAGTGCTGTCATGCATAGGTAGTGGCTTCAGTGCACAAAGGAAGTAAAGAATGACGGAGTCCAGATCTGGATGAAGGAAGGAAGACAGCCAGAACATCTGTTTGGTTTACTTTCAGCTCCAGCATGGACCAGCCACAAGGAGAACATTTACTGAACGAGCATGTTTGTGACAGATTGCTGGCCTCACAAGCATCAGTTTTACCTAGTGCCTCGTCTCATGATGAGCTCTGCTAAGCATGGACTCATCCTCTGTAGGAGGGTCCTCACCTCCTTTCTCCACTTTAAGAACTGGAATTCTTTATAAAAATGTTCTTAGGGGATTTCCAATATAACATACATTAAAATGAACGTTTTTTAGTCAGAGTGAGTGAGTCTGTTTCCTTGGCTCCTACTTTGCCTAATGGGACCATATTTGTTTCTTTGAAAACCCACTGAGTCGTAGGGAATGGGCTGAGAGACACATTAGCTACCATGGCATGAGGTCTCCATGATCTACATCTGCCTGGCTCTTTGTCCTTATTTCCTCAAATTTCACCACCTTGTGCTAGACAGGATGACAGAGATAGAAGCCCACGGATGGGGCTTGCTATGTGACTCCTGCCACCCAGAATTGCCTTCCTCTTCTGTTTTTATCAATGCTTCCCAGTTGGCACTCATTAAAATTAATGGAGACTCATTTTAGATTTGTTCCCCTCGTTCTCTTTCTGCATTTGGGGCTCACATACAGAGACATGAATCAGTTTTCCTTTCTCATTAGAGGACAAGCTCCTTGTACATCTTTAATTTTATATTGTTTCTGAGTTTCTCATATAAGAGCTAGCGTTGCCTCATTTCTTTGTTGTGAGGGTCTAGCAGGGAGTTCCTGTTTTGCTCAGCTTCAGGGCCATAAAGACAAGAAGTCTGGCACTGTCATATAAACTATATGAACCGTAAGGCATTATCCAGTTCAGAGAATGATTTATTTTTTATTGCTGCAATAGTCCTTGATGATCTTCTGATTAGGACTGAAAATTGTGACCGCCTTACTTGTGGACCTTACATGAGTTTATTCATGCTGATGTAAGTCCTCAAGGTAGCTGCCTGTGACATAGAGGAAAGCAATATCCTAAAGATCTTAGAATGGAGTCCGATGAGATTTCTAAGTCCAAATGAGCTGGGTACAAGGTGCCAAGATTCACAGGGAAGCTCAGAGTCTTGGTCAGATACAACTGACATTTGCCTGTTTCTTTTAACTTTTATTGAATTTGTTAATTGACAATTTCATATATGTATAAGGTACATTCTAATTATTGTAATCTCTTCTAAATTCTCTCTTCCCTATCAACACCCTCTTCTCTATGTAATTCATACAATAAATTTTTGAGTCCCATGGAATTTTGCCAGGATCACCTATGTGATTATGAATTTAGATATATCCACTGAAACCTGGTAGGATTCTCAGTGGGTACACAATTGAAGGTTACTTCTCCTCCTTCAGAAACCATCAGTAGCCAATAGCTCATTGTGGAGAAATGGGGTCCTATGGACCTCTCCTTGATCCATTATGTAGATAGGCTTAGTCTTGTGTAGATCTGGTCCATACATCCAGAACTCTTGGAATTCACCTGCTTTATACTATGCCTATCATCCTGCTTTTTTTTTTTTTTGTGAGCCCAGATGTCGCCAGAGTTCAATATTTTCAATGAAAATAGCTGTCTATTGCATTGTTTTCTGTCTCAATCAATGGCATACTTCTAGGAACATGTGTTTGTCGATGGTGATGATTAATTTGGATTGTTATATTAAAGTGGAAGACACAAGACTTTGTACATCCTATTCACGAAGATATTTTACTGTCTTGTGTGATCAGGTGTTATTTATTTCCCACGGAACAAAAGCAAGAGAGAGAAAACAAGGGACGGGGGGGTTTGGACTAGGTCAAGCTTAAGGTTGTACTTTATTTACAAATGTATTTAGAGATGGATCTCTGTGGCATGTATCAACAGCCCCCAGTGCTTCTCATGACGGCAACATGTCTCCTCTGTTCTTTCTCATTTCTCTGAAGTGAGGGCTGTGGGTGAACAGAAGAGCAGGACATAAGCAGATATATGATCTTCTAACATGGAAATTTCAAAGAGAAAAATCTCACCATTGGTCTGTGAAAGCCACTCTGGTTTTCACTACGAATGGTGATCATGATTCACCAAATTAACTTCATAATTTGCTAAAAACCAACAACTTGGAGCCCCTACATCCCTGACGTCTATTTGCATATATGATACAGAGCATATTTCAGGCACGGACATGGAAGGCTCTCAGGTCTTAACTCTGGGACCTGCAAGTGTATAACCTAGACAAGTAAGCAAACCTGGATGGGCATCAGCTTATTCAGCTGCAAAATGAAGGATTTGTACTATAGCAACATTTCTAAAGAACATCAGTTCTGATCACCTGTACAGCTGTGCTTTAAAGAAGAGAAACCCGTGCTCGCTTCGGCAGCACATACACTAAAGAACAGAAACCGGGACGTATTTTGTCCAACAGAAAAAGTCTGAGTAAGCTTTGGATGGTGAGGGGATTCAGCATTTTGGTGTATGTGGACAAGAGTTTTTTTTGTTTTTTGGCAGGAACTTTGAAACCTATTGAATTTCTCATTAGGAAATGAGGGAAACAGGGGTATCCTTCAGTTCTCCAGTATTAGGGCATGATGGGAAATGGGTTGGACCTTTTTCACAGGCTTTGTCTACTTGTTAGCAGAGTTTCCATGACAGGCAGAAGTGACATTTCATCCTGTCTGAACTTTGTTTTATCTGAGCAGACTGTAATCTTATTAAAATATTATGCTTCAAACACTTTTACATAAAGTGAGGGTTTTAATTTTTAATTATGATTTCCAACTCTTGTTTTCACCTATTTACTACCTCTGATACATTTTAAAGTTGTTTTCTTAAAAAAAAATTTCTCACCATAGCTCAGAGCTCAGAGAATTAGATCAGTGACCAGAAAAATCTAAGAAAGCCAGGCTTCAGGGAGAGTTTTCAAAGTGTCTCTTGTTACAAGGCAAAATGACTTTCTCCGTCTTTAAGTTGATACAAACACATTTACATACTGGAAGTTTAGCAGAAAAAAGGTAATATAGAATAATGTGAAAATGAGAAAAAGAAATGATCATTTTTTTTAAATGGGAGTTGGAGATTTAGCTGGGCAGGGCTCATTCTAAGTATTAATCTGCCTAAGCTGTTTGGGAACAGATGTAAGCGAAACAGATACCCAGAGCTCTGCCTTACATCCAAACTGAGACATCTGTCAGAGGGCCCTGTGGTCACGAATAATGGAAGGAGGGGCTAACCCCTCAAATGACCTATTCCTCATGTGAGTTAGGGAGACAGTAATTAGTAAGACGTGGTGCTTTGAGTTGTCACTCTGCACACTAATAAGAAAGCGTCTCTGTGTGGTGTGGTCCAAAGCTGCTGAACTTGAAGAGATTCTTAAGAGACATATAAAGTTTCAACTTTACATAGTAACTGTATTCTACCTGGTAATAAACTTTTAAAAATGCTTTATTCATCATGTGAAAATTTCCCAAGAATTTGTTTTTTTATTAGGTAAATTGGTCTTCATCATCACAAAACAAAGAAAACCACGACTGTGATGCCTCTCTCATAGGACTGCATTTGCAACTGGCCAGTTCAGGCCCCATGTTCTGCCTAGAGGTTTTTAAACAATAGAAATATGGCTAGTATGATAGAAGAACAAAATCTGAAATAAGGTTGAATTTCAATGTATGTAAGTCTAATACACGCAAAAGGCTGGTGACAGCTTCATTAGACAATGCTGTAACAGCTTAGGGGTGAGAATGTTCATTTTTGATCTAGGGATGTAGCTCAGGGAGAGGATCCTTATGAAGTCCTGATTCAATCCCCAACCCAGTACTTCTAAAAGGAAAGGGAAAGGAAAGGTCAAGTTTTCTTATTTTTCAGGATTTAGTTCTAATGCATTTTTCAACACAGGAAAGTATACTTTTCAAAATGTTTATCCCGGTGTAGAATGAAGGGAGTCATATAATTTGCATGGCCTATTAACAAGAAAAGCAATTGAGTTCTAGGCCGTGTTTGTTGGTACTCTAGAGGCCGGGGCAGTGGATCTCAAGTTCAGATTCAAATCCAAAGGGAAAACAAACAAAAAATATTAGCAATGCTGATCTGGAAATGCTGAAATGGCATTTACTCTATTTTGTGTATACAAGACGGCCTTCATTATTTGTGAGTTAATTGGCTAGTGATTAAGTGTAAAAACCACTGCATAGTTCACCACAGTCACACTGTATTTATTGTTCGAACAAATTTGACAATTATCAATGTGCTACTGATTTGAAATGGTCATGATCCTATCTGGCCCCTTTGACCTTGTGAAATTCTGTAGACTAGAATTCTTTTATTCCAAAAGATTAAGAGCCCATTTGAAGGCAAGCACATTCAAACTTAACCTATCTTCTTTTGCTTGTTCGTCTCCTTTCTTTCTACTCCTGTGGGCTCTTTGTGAATGAAACTGGAACAGAAGTGCTCCCTGGAAGAGGAGACAAATTTTCCACTGGCCCCTCAGGGACATACAGTAAGAGGCACCTGGGAGATAGGGGTGTCGAAGGTCAGTAGATTAGAATTGTGAAGCAGATGGCACTGTCCATAGCTTGGGGCCCTTCAGAGGACTGAAGAAATGCACAGATGACAAAGATAAAGACTGAAAGAGCCAAGGTGATCAGTACAGACAGCAGAGTACTGTTGGGTACAAGAAGCTATGGTTGCCTCGGCTGGGGTATGTTGACATCCACTGAAGTTTGACAGTGGGTTTTAGAGGACCTGAGATACCTGGCAATTGTGAGGTCTCACTGTTCGACTGTCCATCACAATCCCATGTTCCTTACGGCTTCTTGTGTGTTCTGTGACTAGATGGTAACACTTCGTATTACATGGATGACTCAGCAGAACATCACTCAGTTATAAGCACAGTCCCCTCAAAAGGCTGTGACGAATCACTAGCTCAATTGTAGAAGTGTGGGGCTCATAATAGTGTTCCACCCCGAGGGAATGAAGTATGCCTCTGCGTACATAAATGCATTCGTGTGGTACCAAAGGGAAGGAACTCTCAGTAGCTATGATTCTTCCTATGATCTTGGAATCCCCAAAACCAGGGTGTGCTAGTTGAAGTTAGGGAAAGAAAGGAAGGGGCAGGCATTGCAGGAAATTGAACCTCATGCTAAAGTTTTGACATGAGAACAAGATTTTCGGGGTTCTCAGTGTAGGAAATGACTAGATCTAAAGGTAGTCAGACAAGTAGACAGACAGACAGACACATACACAGACTAAATACTTTTACAGCTTTTTATTTTATTTTATTTGCAGGATTGGTATAATATGGTATAACACTATGCACTTACAGTAAACAAAAGGATAAGTCTAAGCTAACATACCAGCTGGCGTCATGGGATTCTTGTGAGTACTCCAAGATTTTGTATCAGAAACAGTATTGTGCACAAGCCTACTGCTGCTACACCACGATGCCCTGTGCTTGGCTGCAAGTAGTGAACGCACGTCGATTGGTGTTTATCCCACTAGGGTCTGCATTAAGCGGTTTTTTTTATTGTTTTACCTTTGCAATAAGACTTTGTGGTCTAAGGGAATTGGCAGCATTAAGTATCTTCCCCCAAGCCTTACTAGTAAATGGAGTTGTTTGGATCCAAAGTTTGGCAGTCTCGGGTGCCTGCACTTCTTACAATGCTGCTTCTTCAGGGAACCTAGAATCCTTTAGGACTCCCCAGACTTGTTGGTGCCACATCCCACAGAGTAATATTGAAGACTCGGGGTCCTAATGCTAGCCCTAAAAACTTTCAGAGGAAATCATATAACTTCTTTTGCCATTTAAGAAAGTTGACACAAGAGTTTGCTGCCTTTCTCTATCCATTTGTAATTTTTTGAGTAACTGAAGGAAATATGAATTTTTAACAAATCGTTTAGTTTTAGTTATTTTAATTATGTGTACACATGAATGTCTGGGTGGATGTTTAGACTTGTGAGTGAAGGGGTTTGTGGAGGCAAGAGGTATAGGAGCCCCAAAGAGCTGGAGAGACAGGCAGTTGCAGACCACCCAGGTGGGTGCTGGTACACCCCCAAACCAGAGTTAGAGATGGGAAATGGTATTTTTACATACTTTTAATTAGTGCTCCCCTTCAATCATTTGTTTTTATTTTATTTAGGAAGCTTTCTGTATGTGCTGGGGTTGCTAAGTGTATAATGAGTTTGACGGCCTCTACAAGGTATATACAATCTCTTGGAAGGCATAGTAGCAGAATAATGACTTGGTGATTCACATTTGGGGCGGATGAGGTGTTACAGGGCACTGGGAATGATCATGGACAAACAGATAAAGAAAAACCATCTCGTCCCATGGGTAGGAGTATGGGGTGAAGAGTGGGAAATCAGGTGAGAATGAATTTAGAGTAAGCTCTTAGTCTGGCCAGGAGTCAACAACACAGATGAAGAAAAACAATCTTGAGAATATTTTGAGAATGTGCTGGAAGGTTTGGGCTTATTTGCAGAATAAGCACAAGGTCCAGGTAGAATCACATACGCTTATGAAGACAAAGAGGTGACCGAGTTAGGGATGATACAGGACTTGAGTACAGGACTAGCATGTCCTATCAACCTCCGTATTAAATAGGAGCTGGGTGTTAGTGGGAATTATGGATTTGTTTTTATTGTATTTATTTACTTTGGAAATAGAGTTTGGGTTTAGAAAGTCAATCAAGGATGTAGGCAGGATAGATCAGTGGTTACAGGAGGAGAAGAACGGCCAGTATACCAGAAGACTAGGAGGCCATGTGTGCAGACAGGGGGAGTGGACATGTGGGAGATTATCACATATAGAACTTGGAGAATGTAGGATTAAAGAAAAAGGTGTTGGATTGGTGATACCATTTATTTTTCAATTTTTATTTTTTTATTTATTTACATTCCTGTCAGAGTCCCCTCCTCAGTCCCCCTTCCCATAGTTTCTCATCCCATCCCTCTTCCCGCTTGCCTCCAAAATTTCCCCCTTCCCTGGGGCCTAAAGTCTTTCAGGATGAAAGCACACCTGCCACTGAGGTGTTATACATGTGACATGTGACAGGCCTCAGACCAACCTGTGTATGCTCCTGCCTGGTGGCTCAGTCTCTAGGAGCTCCCTGGGACAATTTTTAAAAGTAGGTAATTGATGGACTGTGGGTATTGCTAATATCTATCTCAACTGAGCTAAGTACAAAGCATTGTGTCTGTTACAGATCCTCCCAAAGACCCCGTGTCAAATGTGTCAGTGATTAGTAAATGCCCAGCAGAAGGGAAATTGCTTGAACAAGGCACTAATAGGAGAAATTGCTCCTGAAGATTGTAAGTTGAACCCTATCAAGCCTAAGTTTCGTTTTTGTTTTGTTTTTTTTCAGAAGCCTCGGGGCCTCTCCTGAATGTATCTTGTTTCTTATTAGAATGAAGAATGCTGCCTAGAAATGATATCTTAGAGCTTTTTGTACTCAGAAAATATTGTTAATGTTGATAAGGTTATGATCTTTGAACATGGCCAACAGTTATTATTAAAAATAAAAGTGTGAAATAGCAGTTTATAAATATAATTTTAATATAGGAGTAATATATGTTTATAGCATTTTAATATTAGAAAAAGTTCATTTATTTCTTAAAATCTCCATATAAATTTGATTTAAGGCAAATATTAATGCTTATTTATATCAGTTTTAAGTTTATGGATGTGAGAAACATATTACTCAAACCACTGTGTCCATCTCTACAGGAAGAATAACGTGAGTGGGAGTGAACAGCTGTGGTCAGGTGCAGGGTCTCATATTCTATGTTTTTACTCTTTGAAAGTATAAAGTGGAAGCAACATGCTCTGGTGTCGTTCCATTATGCAAATAAATGGTATCACCAATCCAACACCATTTAAAATCTTGTTAGATATATTTTAATAGCCCCATTAGTATCCCACATATATTTAAATTTTTCATTTAAGTACTGATGAGAGTCATAAACTCTCATAAAAATTATAAAGATTGAAATTTTCATGAAACTTGTTTACTTTTGATAAGTTTAACATGGGTCATATCTCGGGAAAAATATCTTTAGAATCTAAGCTAAAGATAGCTATCGTTTCTCAGGTTGTGTGAATTCTTTGCATCGGGAACAAATGTCTTCCGGTACTGGAAATACCTTGGAAAACAAATGTATTCCTGGTCAACATTTGTTTTCCTAGGTTCTTCTTGGTATGTGAGAATCTTAGGTGCACATTGGATGTTTGCATCTAGTTGTGTTGGGGAAATCCTGTGCTCTGGGAATCCAGAGCATACAACATGGATGCCTTTTGGATTTGAATGTTTAAAGTCCTTTAGTCAACAACATTTAACTAGTATCCATTGTGTAACATTACCTATTGCTTTATTGTGGACATAACTATGCCCAAAGTAATATCACAGAAGATCTCAGCCTTCTGAAGTAGATGCCACACTTCTTTGGCTGTTTGGTACTTAAAGTTTAGATACTGAGTCAGCAGTTACACATTGCTTAGCCAATAGATATGGGGAATAGCACTAAAACCATCGATTAAGGGATTCTTGTTTACATCCTAGAGTTAGCTTTAAGAATAGGTGTATCAGTGTTGGAGAGATGGCTCAGCAGTTAAGAGCACTGGCTTCTCTTCCAGAGGTCCTGAGTTTAATTTCCAACAACCAAAAGGAATCACAACCATCTCTAATAGTATCTGATACTCTCTTCTGCCATGCAAGCATAGAAGCAAATAGAAAACTCACATGTATGCATACATACATGCATACCTACATACATACACCTATCTCTGACATAATTCTTCAATAAATAAAACCACATTGGAGGTCCCTATAAAAACACAGATGCTGCTGTGTGGTCTGTTCTGTGCTTACAAGAAGTTAAAGTAAGGTTGATGAACTGCTACCTCTGAAAATCCAAACCATGCATCATTCTCAACTTGCTATTAATTTCACAGCCTGGAAATAACCTTGTATTCTGTTTTCCAACTTCGTCAGAGCCTTGGTCATCACCGCTGCTAGCAATGCTCTTTTGTCTGCATACACTTGCAACATAATGTGTTGTGCATTCGATACGGATATTACCATATTGCCATAAGGAGCTGCTATTATTTTAGTCACCAACTGATTCTACGATAGTGTCAGATTTCTTTGGCATATGCTTATGTTTTTGTACAGATGACCCTGAGTAACATCTGCCAGCTTTGTGGCGGTATCTACTGTTTCCGTTTTAGGTTTTGTGTTTTCCAGCCACATTTTAAATGCAAATCTATAATATTCCACTGTGTTAGGCTCCTTTTATGCTTTAAATATCGATATTAGGAAAATGAACCGGCATTGTTATCTCATAATTAGGACAGAAGTAGATTCTACCTACACATGGTATTTTAGAAAGCCCCTTTATGTGACTGTGCTTTTCACCTCTCTTGTTGATTAACATTTGAAAACAAAAGATGCCCTTCTAATGGATCCTTTAGGTTTCTAAATTTCAAGCATACATTGCCTTCTATTTTACATAGTAGGGTTCTATAAACTTGACCCAAATGTATAGTCATGACATAGCTCTGGTTAGCTCATATCTTGTTGGATACCAGTCTTTCTTGGTGTCTGTGATGGTCATACTAGGGCAGGCAAAAGAATTGGAAGTGAAAAGTCTAGAAACTGTCAAAATATGTCTTCAGAGTCACTGGAGAAGATTTTAGAAAACAGAGGTCATTGACGAAAACGGTCAAGGGACCTTTCTTGATTCTCTTGGCACCTCCTTGTTGGAAAAGAGCAGAAACTAACAACTCCCACTGACCTTTCCTTTTATTTTCTGCTATTCTCTTGTTTTGTCTACTTACAAAACATATTTATTCAAAGGAAGTAGTTTGACATCTTTTTTGGTGGCACTTAAGTGAATCCAGAATATCAATGAAATGAAAACCCAAAACTTCCTTTGAATTTAGTATCATGTGCCCTTGTTTTCTGCTGGAATATTAATTAGATTTTATCCGAGGGTGTTATCAGTTAAATATACCACTTCCGTGCTTGCCACTAAACTTAAGCTGATAAAGTAAACACACATAGAAAGCATGGTCCTGTTCACAAGATGTGTGGTGTTGACCTCACTGTGCTTCTCTGCCCCAGCAATTGGGCTCCTTTTTGCTCAGGGTATCAGCAAAGCCAACATCTCTGTGTTCATTCAGTGGTCCTGGCTTCCCTCAGTCCTTCTGTGTCCCTTGGGTGGCTTACATCATTAGAATAACCTTCTGTTCCCCTCCTTGCTGCCACTTGGCTGACATCACATTCTGTGCCTGTCTCTCATGGCTCAGCCTTGACTGCTGTGGCGTCTGTGTGGCTTCTCATCCAAAACTCAGTTCTACTGGGGTGGGGGGCATGGACTAGGATCCCTGCAATCGTTGGTTTTGAGGATAAGACCCAAGTGAAGCTGAGTGCTGGAGTAGCTTTTCATCTGGGCCTGAAACAGGAGAGCCTGGGACTGGAGTGTCCCTTGAGAAATAGGGATCTGCTTTAGCCTTCTGTGCCCAATACTCAACTGCTTAAGTGGGCTGGTGGGCTGAGTCCAAAGGGAATATCATTTCCACAGATTGTGGTTTAGTTTGTCTCCCTGTACAACTGAAGCAAAACTGGATAGGGGGTGTTCCCAGTGACTCCCTTCTTCCCAAGGAGTAGACAGCTCACTTTGTCACATCTCCCTACTTCTCTGTACAATCTCCCCTACATCCCTACATAAGGTATTTGACGGGCAATAAGACTTGGAGACACATTCTTAAAAGGGGTTTTTAGGTGTTGTGTATATATGGAGTAATAGTTGCTATATATAAGATTGCTTAGCTGTTTTCAAAGAGAATTTCTGATGCCTTGGTTAGCTTTTAGCATGGTAAATTCTGTCAGTACTCACAAGGATGGGGGTAATAGGAAGAAACATTTCCATTAAGATTGCATCGTGTCTTGTAGCTACCCTGAGCAGGTGGACCTGTAATTATTTATTTGATGCTCTTTTAAGAAGTCAATTATACCATGGGAGATAGAAGAATAGCAAAATTAATTTGTTTAAGCATTGCATAGGAAATCTTCTGTACACGTTCACTAGAGAAACATCGGGTTTCTTCCCTTAAAGGACAAGGCTTTGTTTTGTTTTTAGTAAGACACACTCTTTATAATTAAAACAAAATCCTAGTGTTAAGGGATTACTGCTTTAAATAATTGGATTTCTTTCTTTTGTCTCTCTGATCCCTATATATGAAAAGAAAATCTAGTTGTGCCATAGGATAATAAATATTTCCAAATTAAAGGGTCCTTTTAAGAAGAATTTTAATAGTTTTTAAAAAAAGTTTATGGATAATGATACAGGAATATGTTAAGGTCAGGAATCATTTTAAACTTAAACTCAAAAACCAAAGATACAAAACTTGGTGGAGCAGTGGAGCTGGGCAAACACTTCTTACATGGCAATGTGTTTCTTCTTTGTAATAAATTATTACAGATTATCCAAACAGTTTCATCGAATCCTTTCATCACACACTATATTTATCTCTTTATCCATTTGGTACTTTACATTTTGTATGTCATATGTCTCTGTCAGAGATAATTAAAATTTGAAACTGGTCAGGGTGAGAAAACTATAGGGAAATGCATAATGTAAATATCCGACCATGTTGGTTTTAGGGAAAACTTGCAGAATCAACCGCAGTCTTCTTTCTTTTATCTCTTTCCACCATTGAGTTTTTTTAGGAGATTCTAAAATCATTAACACGGAGCCTCTAAGGGAGGCTGCCTAAAATTGAGGGCATAATTTGTGTGAGGTAGAGTTGCTCCATCCAGCACCTTCCTTGAGCATTTCCTTTAACCCTTGAATCAGGAAAGGATGGCATTTGTGGGTGAAGAAGAGTGAGCTGACAGGGCTGAGGGTTCTTACTTCCTAGGAGATCACTCTGGGGATAAGGAGCACCTTTACAGATCCATCTCGTGAATTTCAGTCTTGGGCTCTTTGGAAGCTCAGAGAGGCACAAGCTCTCATTCTAGTTGAAGACTTAAAACAAACAATCAAAACAACCTCAGAACAAACCAATGGAAATCTGGGGCTGGAATAGCAAGAGATTTCAACTTGACCCATTTGGCAAGCAGCATGGGTTCTGCCATAAATGATACTGTCCCTTCATAAACAGGTTCTTAGTCACCTTAATCCATGTCACCAGATTGTTTTGCAGCCCTTGCTATCTTGATGATTGCTACCTAAAATAATTCAGTGGTTTCTCAATATAACTCAGATGTTCAAATCAATAACAATAAAGTAGGCTTGTTTTGAAAGTGTTTCCTCTTTGGCATTAACTGTTCTTCAGCACTCTACACTGGGGGGTATTTGACCCCAGACTGAAAGAAGGGATAGGAATGAGTTATGTGACTGTCAGATTTCCATATAATGACAAAAAGAACAATGGATCACCCACAGAAAACAATTTGGAACTGTTATGGAATAAGAAGTTATGAGGGGACAGGGTAAGGAAGGAGGGACACTACTTGTCTGGAGCTGCCTTAAGAGCAGACTGTGGCTTTAAACAACAGAAGTGACTTCTCATACTTCCGGGACTGAAAGTCCAAGGTTCTGCCAGGGTTGGTTCCTGAAGTGCCTCTCTCGGGCTCCAGAGCAGCTGCCGTCTCTCTGAGTGTTTACCTGGTCTTACCCTGGTAACTCCAGAGAGAGAGAGAGAAAGAGAGAGAGAGAGAGAGAGAGAGAGAGAGAGAGAGAGAGAGAGAGAGAACAGGAGAAAGAGAGAGGGGGGAGCAGGAGAGAAAAAGATAAGCGCTAGTGAGAGTGAGAGGGAGAATTTTGTTTTCTTAAATAGAAGGAGATCAGTTCTCCCTTGAGATGTCATTTCAGGTTAGCTAATGGCCTCATTGCTTGCTCTTCAAACACAGTCCCACTGGATGCTGGTTGGGCATTGATGTATGAATTCTGGCCCATACAGTCCATAATGGATGAATCTACTACAAAATTGTAATTAAATCTTTTCCAAATGTGCAAGTGAGTTTTTACTCCTAACTGTGTAGTAAGGTTTATCTTTTGATTTGAATATAGTGGCTATTGGTAACTTTCTTTAAAAGTATATTTAGAAAACAACCACCAAGAAATAAGAATTGTTAGGGCATCTAAGGCATACTGAAATAATTTTGTAAAAGGAGATTTAATATGGGGTGAATATAAATTTTTATTTTTACAGACTAAAGAAACATGACAAAAAAAAATACCTTCGTGCCCGAGTGTTCCAAACATTGTCATGACTTGACTTGTTCCTGTCAATGTTTAGCCAAGTTAACTAATATGGCTACTAATATGATTGCTGGTGTCAGACACAGATTCCTCTCTGGTCCCTTGACATTTATTACATGCTTACTTCACATTTAGGTACCAAAAAAATCACCACCACCACCACCACCACCACCACCAACAACAACAACAGCAACAACAACAACAAAAAAAACCAACCAACCAAGCAAACAAAAGACCAATATTCCCTTAAGTCTAAATCTTAGGTGCAAGTCTTACCAGCAAATAATTACTTCAAATGTTGGGACCTGCATTGGGCTACCAGATTCTTGGCCTCACACCTAAACCATTTAATAGCCGTGGAGAGAAGTGACCTAGGTGGATATCCTACTTCATTCAGGTCTGGGAAAGCCACATTTGAGCTCAGTCAGACTTCTGACCTACATTTGCAAAGGCAGTGCTGTGCTGTTACCTGAATCCATTGTGCACCTGAGGGTGAAATCCTAGAACCGAGGCTGACAGTATTTTTTTCCCCCAGCTATATTTGACCAGAAGTGATTTCTTAGATCAGGTGGCTGGCTTTGCAAGACACAAAAAGTTCAAGGTTCCCTAAGATACCTATGTGAAATCATAGGAAAGGTGAATGAGAACAAGTCAGGGTACTGAAAAACAACGCCGAGATAACGTAAAGAGAGATTCAGATGATTTAATTGTACCAGAAAGTCGTGAGACATAACTGTGGCTTTTGCTCAAACCTGCTCTTAGGTACATGCTCTGAGTATTAAATCATTTACTTCTTTAGTCATACACCCAGTTAACACAGACTTAGAACCTCATCCTTATCTTGGCTCTGTGAGGCTCTGGAAACACAAAGCGACAGATGTTGTAGGCAGCATGATTACATGTATCCTGGAAACATATCTTTATGAAGTTGGATTGGTTCTTGGGAAAACAAAAATTTGGCAAACAAAGGGCGCTACCTTGCTGGTGTCAGCAGTTACTACTCAGGCTAGATTGTAATGATCCTGTGTAAGCAGTAACCTCGGGCTGCGTGTTTCAGAGAAACAACGGAGTTCTGAAATACACTAACCCAAGTGACCAGCAACCCACTCATTCCCTGAAGGACGGAGGAGAGGTCCTCACAGCTGAGTTTCGTGTTGGGAGAGTTCTTTCTACAGCCTTTAAAAGGCATTTCCAGAGTGCCAAGTCTTGGCAGGTTGGTGCTAAGGTTTGGGGCACAGCTGACAGGGATGCTGCCTTTGGGCTGTGTTCTCCTTTAGGATACCCACTGCAAAACGTACCCATTTAACAGCTGAACTGAGCTCCTACCTTCCGATAACTCAGTAACTCTTTGAATTGAGTTGGACACCCTGGGCTCTGCAGTTCTGTGACGCTTGATCAGCATTGGAGTCTGTACCATTCGTTCGTTGGCCTCCAATTCCAACTCAAAGCACCCTCTTTGCCTTCTTCTGTTTAATACAACACACCCACTTAGTCAGTGTCTCAGAGGAACTGTCTAGACAACATGTTGAGGATGACTATATGACCCTTTTCTAGTGTGGGAAGCTGCAAAGTTGAAAAGACCTTGACCAATGTTTCTGGGGTTACAGTCAGAGGCTTAAGTAACTAGGTTTGCTTACAGTCATGATCTGTTTATCTGCTTGGCATCAAGATCATCTAAATGTGGACCTGTTTATATTTCCCCACCAAGTTATTTTGAAAAATAAACAAGGCCTCCAGGACAGGTTATTTATGCCACAAGGCTACTCTGACATAACTGCGCCTCGTGTCATGTGTCTTATTTTGTGTATTTTAGACAATCAGCCTGTATTTTGTTGTTGATAATCATCTTACAGATGGGCCATCACCTGCTTTAAAAAGCTTAGCAACAGGGTTGGGGATTTAGCTCAGTGGTAGAGCGCTTGCCTAGGAAGCGCAAGGCCCTGGGTTCGGTCCCCAGCTCCCAAAAAAAGAACCAAAAAAAAAAAAAAAAAAAAAAAAAAAAAAAAAAAAAGCTTAGCAACCAAGCCTCCTCCGTTGCTATGGCACAGATTTCACATTTCCGAGAAGCAAAGACATTGAATAAAGAAAGTGGCACATTTCAGGGTTGAGGGTTTGCATGCCACCTCATTCAGTGTCTCAATGCTCAGGGCAGTGCTGTGTGTGGGGTTGAGCCCTGCAGTGTGAGGATGCCTTCCTCCTCAGCACAGTGTGTATTTTCACAAAGCTACAGTAAAGTCAAGAGCAGGAAGCTAGGTAGCTGTGAGCAAACTTCAGCTGCACCTACCTCACCAGTGTTTGCCCCAAATTTAGCCATTCCATATTGGGTTGGAATAGATGTTGAACTTCCCAGTGAAGGGAAAGTTACAGAAACCTTTTAAACGGCAATAGTTTTCCAAAGTGTCAGAACTCTATGGACGTGTAGGAAATCATTATCCAGCTGGTAAACAATGGGATTTTTTCATAAGAACTGAATTTGTGGTCATAAAAAAATTTCCAAGTTTGTCCTAGTCCACAGGCAGATACTTATTTTATTGATGGCTCATCTAATGGTATGGTCATGGAGGGAGTGAAGTTAGTCTTCCAGATAGTTATTAATCTTAATAGACTGGTATTTCCTCTTCTTCAGCCCTATGGGGGGAGTTGGATGTTTTGATTGATCTATTACAGTTAATTTCACAAACCCTTAAATATCATTTCAGATTCTGCTTATCATCTCAGCAATAGATTCGTCATACTTACTATCATACATACTGTAACTTCCCTGGTTTTATGGCAGAAAGAAATAAAGCAAGCTAATGTGTCAGCCTGCACTGTATTTACTTCTCTAGAAGAAAATTGGGGAGGGGTGTGCATCTGTCATTGGAGAAGTTAAGGCCCTATGTTCTGAGGAAGAATTAATTTTACTATTGATTCTATGGTTATGACTGGATGTTGGGGCTGCAATAGATTTATCCATTCAACTGTAGAGGGACCACATATAATTTCCCCTGGATTTAAATCACTTCTTAGTTGCATAGGACATCATAACATTTGTATTACTACTGAAGCCAAATCTGGGCTTATCTTCTACAAGATACTAGAACTTAATCTTATGGGCTCTACGAAGCCACTATGTGTTACTTTACCATTGTGTATCAGATTGCATAATTCTTCTCGGTGGGAATCAAATCCCAAGCCTGTGTAGCGTCTAGACTCCTGTTCCACGTCACACGCCAGCTTCTGATTTATCTGTTTGCACATCGTATCTCCCTAGCCCCTTTTCACTGGTGTCTGCCACATCTTGACTGTTCATAAATACTAAATATGCTTTTCACACAGGGATTTTTTACACCTGCTCAGGCAGGTGTAAACCCTTAGAGCTAGTTGTAACTTAAAATTTAGATACTTGTTAATATGGTGTATGTAAGTTACCTGACATAACTGGCCTAGATAGCATCTTATACTCAAATATTAGTATTTTTGAGTGAAACATTGACATTAGTCAGTCTAGGCAGGAGAACAATACCTCAGCCTGTATAAAGTTTTTCCTGTGCAGTCTTGAGGACCCCCAACATCTTTATTTCAAGTATATCTCAATTTTTGGTCCACTGTATGTCCTCCTAGACCAATAATTAAAAGACAATTTTAAAACACTAAGCTCTAAGCCTGGGGAAGATGGCTCAGTCTGTAAAGCATATGCTGCGCAAGTGTGAGAACCTGAGTCTCATCCCCAGGACCTACACAAATGCTGGGCATAGTGTCACATTTTTGTGATTCATGCAATGTGGACGTTGAGACAGGAGTAGTCTATAGATTCTGGCCTGCTAGAATAGTCTAATTGTCAAGGGCCAGGTTCCAGGAAGAGACTTTCTCAATAACAACCAAAACAAGGTGGAAAGCTCTTGAGAATGATACCCAAGTTTGTCCTTTGCTTCCCCCTCAAAAAACAAACACGTAAGCACAGAAAAGTACATATATATACAAGCATGCACACACACAAGCATACATAAGCATACAAACACATATGCACACAAGCATGCACACACAAGCATTCATAAGCATACAAACACATATGCACACAAGCATGCACACACAGAAATATAAGTGTGCACACACCCACAAGAAAATACACACATAACTATCTGTGTTCATGTTCAAATATTTGCATCTCTAGTGGACATGTATAGCCACACCCACAAATAATTTTTCACTTCAATATGGTCTTTTGTTGAAGATGGTGCAAACAGTTTAAGGATAGTTCACCATTATTGAAAACAAGTACTATTTGTTTGATAGTATTTAATCAAGCACGTATTAATAGTAGGAATATCAGAAATAACTTAATGGGTCTTATGTCAGTGAATGATCCATACATTATGTCTTCTAGGGCATTGCAATATAACCAATTGAACCCTCTTATTGATCTGCTATTGATTTGACTCGTATCTGTAAGTCATGAGGGTAATTTAATCCTTACTTGACATTTTAATATTTATTTGTGTCCCTTACATTGAGGAACTTATTTCTTGCCAAAGAGAATGAAGATAATAAGTTATGGCAGAGATATGTGTCTTGTTTTGGTTGACAGTTCACAGGAGAGAGTTAGGCACGAGTAGCAATTTCAATAAGGATCACTTTTCATTCTCCAGTCAGAAAATTTTTAAGTAATTCTAGAAATTTTCATTCTTATTCCTCCCTTCTAGCTTTAGGACCACGGTTGGATTTGAGCTGCTAATTTGTTTTAGGTTATATAATAAATGGTTGGTCGTTTATACTCAGCTGACCTTGGTACTTGTATAGTATTTTTTTTGTTACAATCTAAGTATCTTAACAAAGAAAGGTGGAAATCCTGTTATAGTTTTGCTGCATTTTCCAGGTCGATTCCTGATCTATGTGCAGAAGTCCCTTTTCAAACAGGAGTTCTCTCTCTCTTGGCCTTTCTCTCAGGAACTGGATACAGTAGATTCTGTCAATTAGTTTGTTTGTTTATGCAGATTTATTTTTTATTTCACATTATGGGGTAAAACTTTGTTTTGGAGAACTATAAGGAAACCTCATGGTAGCAATAATTGTGTTGCAAAAGAAAATGAAACCAAATGCTAAATGTCCGTGCTAAGTAGGCTTGCAGGCTTTAATGTGAGGTCAGTATTCTGAAGGCCTTCCTTTCCGGCTGTACTGGGTTATATTTAGTAGTGTTCTTGCTAGTGAAATAAAAGCCTTTTTAGCCACACAGGCACAGGTGGGCATCTTGGTAGCAAGCCCCATGCAGTGTGACACATGGCACAACCCTACATGGGGGAGAGATCATGCAGCTTGAGCTAGGAGCCATTTTATGGCTACTTTACTGTAGGTTTGTAGCTTTCTTTTTTCTTTTTCTCTTTTTTTCATAGAAAAGCCACTATCCAAGACAGTTAAAGAATATAGCATTTTGAAACCTCGATGTTTGTTATTATTTCCCTAAAGTAGTCAAGACTTGAGTCCTAGAACCTATTTCGAAAGCAGAGTCTCCCACCCGCCCTTTCTATCTATACAAATGATATTTTTGACTCTGTCCTTTACAGTGTTGGCACCCCGTGCATATTAGATGTAATCAGGGCTGAAAGGAAACTTGAATCCATCTGGAAGCAATAAACTTTTCTAAAAGACTGCACAGTGTTATTTAATCCTGTGACTTCTCACTGTGAGTGAAATTAAGGTTTGATGCAGTTGTGTCACATCGTATTGATATCAAATTTAACTTTCTAAGAAAAAAAAAACCAAAAAAACAAAAAACCCTGACAATAGTATTACAGCCCCAAGGAGAAGATGGTTTTCTGAAACCCTGCAAACCATTTTATGTTCAGGGCTTGCTATGCAGCCCAGCAAAACTGTACAGCACATGATGTACAGTACTTGCTTTCTTTAAAAATTTCAAATTATCAAGTAATACTCTCATGCCCCTGCCTTTGGTGCTAGGCTTTTATCATAGTATTGTGTGATAGAGACTGTCTAAAAGACCTGGAGAAAAATCTGTTTTCAAGCCATTTTGAACCGGTAACACGGTATGTAAACACCCTGCATGTAGGAGTAAGTTAAAAAACAGCAAACTCACTTTTAATACCAGACCATTTGAACTCTTTAAGCATTTTTCAAAGAAAAAAATTGACCTCTAATTTCATTGTGGGAATAACTTTTAAGCTGTGATTTTATTTCAAATGTTTAGGTCGGAGGGTTACATGTTTCATGTAGATACGAGTTTTGATTATACCAGTTAACTAGCTTAATACCTGAAGTTTATTTTAACGGTTTTTAACATATATATTTACTTTATTAAAACATATTTTTCTTAAAATTTGACTAGGTTGAAAGCAATTTAATTAGAAGATAATTTAGAGTTGGGTAATTTGACTACATTTTTATAGATAATTTTCTGGTGATTTTTCTGTCTTAGTGAGTAATTCATATTGCATTTACTCAGTGTTTATCAATGTCAGAAACAAATCAAAACCCAAATACATTTGTCATTGATAAGCTTTTAATGATAGAAATGAAATAAAAGCTCATATCATGCCAATGCTTAGCATATTAAAAATAAACATGAACTTTGTCTTGAATATTAAGTTGGATTAAAAATAATGTGATAAGTTATATTCTAATTGCTTCTCCCTGTTTTTTGTTTCCATATATATTAGCCTTACAAATACTAATCAGATAGTAAATAGATATGATTTTTTATATAACCATGGATGATGTGAATTTCATGTTTATTTTGGATGTTCAATGTATGTGGCTTCTGGAAATCTCTCTTTAATTTCTTTTCATCCTTCCTCTCTTCCAGCACCTTATCCACACAGTGGTCTGTTGACCCAGTTTTGTCTCAGGATTAGGGAGGGATCCAAGGAGCAGGTCCCAGTAGATGGTTCTTGTTTCTTTTCTTACCTTTAACTTGTGGTCAGGATTTTGGCATGCTGCTCCTGGCTGTTTTGGACCATAGGTAAAAACCATTCTGGTTCTAAGTCGAGTCTTCTAGGTAAAAACTGCTCCTTCTTCAGTCTCCCTGGCGACGGGTCTGCTGCCTTCCAACCATGCAAATCTACCTGGGTGGAGTCAAATCAACCTTGAATAGCCAGTAGCTATTCTGATAATTTCTTATGCTCATATGACAGTCTTAAGGGGAAAACTATGTGGAAGGGAAGATAAAATGAGTCTTCTAGTGTTTTTAACTAGAAGTTTTAGTGTTCTAACTTTGGGTAGACTAAAGGGCTATATGAGATCCTCACACTGTGAGTGCAGGAAGGCACAACTAGATAGCCCTGGTATCACATTGGTTCACACTAATGCATAGTTGAAATCAAAGGAGGTGGGACTAGCCATGAGGCCTCCCTGAATGTTAGAGTGTGAATTGGCTTAGACTGTGGAGCTCTAAGTCCACGTCCAGACCACCTTTCTCAGAATTCATTACAGAAAATGTCAAAAGTTCTCAGGGACACATATGTTTCAACCCTTGTTTCCAAGGTGACAAACCTGTTTGGGGAGGTTGTGGCACCTTCAGGTAGTGGGGCCTAACCAGAAGAAGTGTGTCACTGGAGTGCAGTGAAGTGGCAGGCTTTATGGTACAGCCTGGCTGACTTTTATCCAGATGATCTCTCTGCTTGCTAACTATAGCAAAAGTGTGGCATACACCCATGTCTTCCCTGTCACAATGTGGTGTATTTTGCACAATATAAGTCAAAACAAGTCTTAAATTCCCCTGAGTCGATTCTATCAAGCATGGAGTCCTATTGTTGAGAAAGTAGGAGTCAATGCACACGCCAACAGAAGGACGCTTTTATCACTGTCATGGATCCAGCCTACAAGTTGAAGGGCACAAACTTGAGGAACTCTCATCTCTTCTCAGACAGTTATCTGTAAGGTCCAAGGACAAAAACAATAGCACTTTAATTTGGAAAGGAAGTATCTGGAGTATAGTGAATGTTCACGTATGTCAAACAAAAGATTACAGCTGTTGTGTTTGCCTCAACCCACTGCATTCTAATTTACCTCTAACTATGGCCTAAGTTTCATTTTAAATCACTTGTTCAATGTGGAGAACAAGTGCAGGAAATGAGTGCAATTCTCCCTGTCACTTTTGCTGAGTATCTGGACTATACAATTCAGAAGGACTCAGCAGCGAAGGTTATTCCTGGGAATGATGACCTAATGGGCCTTAAGAGTTAATGTTTGAAAAGGCTGGAGTCATGAAGGCCTTCCATTATCCAGGAAATGAAAGGCCAAAGGTTCGGAGGTGGACACGTGCATCGTGTGATTAAGATGCATCTGATTGCTCTCACTGTGCTTCCTATCCGCATTTATTGGGAGACTGACCTCTTGTTGAAGCACCAAATAAAGTGCTAGGATATGGAGAGAAGTAGAGATGGGGATAAGCATAAAGATACTGCCAGTGTGTACGACTTGATAGACATACATGAACTGATAAGGTCAAAGAAATGGCTTGATTATGAGAGTAGAGTGAACCCATTAGATTCACATCTTCTGTGAGTGCCACGTATGGCATCCCCTACCCTTGAATTTATCAATGTTTCTATTAAGAGAGATGGGAGTGACACAGGGAAAGAACACACATGGACAAATATGAACAGGATAAAGTATTAAATGGTCCCAGTAGAAGTTGCACATGAATACCCTTCCTGAAGGAATGACAAAGCCTGATCATGTTCATATAATGTATTTCAAACTCCTATTTGGAGCAAACTTGAATGATTGAAAACAACCAAGAGATGTTATTTATATAAATTATATTCACTGATGTTTGTTATGGTATAGATTACAGATATTTTACAATATTAATTAAAGGGCCAGGGATATAGTTCAGCAGTGGAGTGTCTGACTGGCTTGCAGAAGGCCCTAGGTTGGTTACTCAGCATCACAGAAAAATAAAATATAAAAATAATAGTAGTAAGCCTACTACATGCTAATATCAGTAACACACTTATTTAAGACATTTCCACAAACACTATAATAGCAGTGACACAGTCTTCACAGTCCCATAGTCCTGGGAACGTCCTTAATGTCTGGTGGAAGAGCAAACAGTTGGCCTCTCACTTTACTGCTCCAGTCCGCTGTGAATATTTGTTCTGGTTGATGTGTATAGGAAAATCGAGCTTAACTCAGGTGTAGGAGAGGAAACTGTTTCACATTTGCCTGTAACCATCACTCTGAAACCGTAGCACAGCACATCAAATACTAGCTTCTCACAGGCCAGCTACAACGCAGAATCTGAACAATTTCAACTGATTTCTCTTATTCTGCTATTTGAACAGATTGCTAACTCATGCATGATTTTCATGGTTTTCCCCTCGACTTTTCGGAAAGCTGGGTACCTCTGTTACAGTTTCAAGACACATATATCTTGCAGAGTATTTTTTTTAAAGTCAAAGAATCCTTGCCAGTATCTCCAGAAAATTCCCTTAAGATGGGAACCTATAATGTATCTTTTAGTAAACACCAATTTTCCTCAAAATCTTGTATTTTATGATAGACTGCACTTTCAGTTGTACTTGTTGGCCAGTTTTGTTCATTCTCCAGAGAGAATTGGCAAGTAGCCATGACTAAATGCCAGGTCTTTTGCTCAGACTGGCCTTGAACTCTTTATGTAGCCAAGGAGAACCTTTAATTCCTCATCATCCCACCTCCACCTCTTGGGTGTCGGGATTAAGTGTGTCCAACCACACCTGTTTGTGTGCTGCTGGGTCCAAACCAGGGAGGGCCTCATGCATGCTAAGCAGTCACTCTCCCCACTGAGATACCTTCCCAGTCAGCTGGTCCTTTTAAGTAGAGATGTACCATAATAACCCTGGAAGGCAATTGGGTGACGTCAGCTTGGGTGGTGCCAGAGCTCTTCTGGAGAGAACCATCATTCTGTTCACAGCAGTGACACTTTATGTACACTTGGCACACAAGATCTAAACATTAATACACAGTTTTTTTCCTCACCAAGAACCTCTAGTGGAGAATGTGGGGTTTATTAGTCACATTGAATGGCCTTGTCTGTAGTCATGTCAAAAGCAGGTCCTTAGCCGGACATCAACATAGCAGGCAACGGAGTATTGCCAGCTTTAGTAGCAATAGAAATTCTCTTGAATCTGTGTATCCTATATGTCTATCATTGAGAATGACCTATGGAGCTGTTTGATTTCTCTTAAGCAGTTGAATGATTTGCTTAACCCATTCTCCCCAAACTGTCTGTGTAAGGCAGCACCGTAGATGTAGGCATAACTTTTGTTACCGGCAGAGATTTAAAGAAAACTCTGATCTCTCGGAACTGGCCAAGGTATGTGAAACATGAATAAATTATTATCAAGAAGTAGTTTTAGCACAGAAGATTGTTTGGTAGGTTTTTTTTTTTTTGTAACCAGTTCTGTATTTTTAATGCCAATTTTGTGATAATTATGCCTAAATATAGACTATGGTTTTAATTATGTCACTTCTTACATTTTGGGCATTGTTCTGAGTAAAGAATTGGCATTTTTATCTGTATTTTAAAACCCAAGCTACAGGAGAATATTTAAAATTTCTTGGCTTTTCATTAGTTCATTGTGAACTTGATGCAGAAATGTCTTTACACATTCAAGTGTTTAAGATCTTAAGAGACACATTTGAGGTGCTTACATTTGACAGAAATAGATAAATGGAAGAAACCCACAGGCAGAAAAATCATTTTCAATATTAAATTTGGTCTAGTAGAACTGTAAGATTGATAGTGGACTTGGGATTTCTCTCAAATACGATGCAAGTTTTCTAACGTTTTCACTGGACAAGAACACTAGTTCTCCATATCTCTGTCGATATGCGTGTGCCTTCGGAGTTTGAGCGTCTCCGCTACCCAATGCTATTCCACGTTCTCCAGGAGCGCAATACACTGAAGCCCATTTTCAGTCTGCTACAGGATTGGCCCTATTTCTGTAAACCCTAGTTTAACCTGATTATTAACAATTACGTTGTGTTTTCTACTTACAATTAGAGTGTATTCAAATTTATTGGTCCCTTGCGTCACAGATTTATCTCAGTATGTGGTGTATTCAAACAGAATTTTGTATTTTTAATTAGGGGATTAGATAAGTAATTCTGAAGAGCCAAAAAAAAAAAAAAAAAACCAGAAAACCAAAAACCAAAAACTCGTTAGGCATCATTTTGCCTAACAATCTGACATACACCGTGTGTGTGTGTGTGTGTGTGTGTGTGTGTTCAGGGTGTTGTGTGGGAGCCATCTATCCAGCAGGCTGTTTTCTCAGACCGTGTTTTAAAAAGTGGACATGTGCAGGAACTGTGAGTACAATTAGCACCAGGCAGATAAACCCAGCTTTAATCCTGTTTATGGTCCGCATCAGGCAGATGTGCCAAGATTGATGCAGACAAGCCCTGGGCTTATAGTAATATTTTTAAAAGTGCCGCTCGCTGTCCTATTTTTGTTAAACCTTTGCTCAGTACCCTTAAGCACCCCAGGCTTTGCTCCTCTTATTTGCCACCGTAACCCACTTTGAGCAGGTCCTGTTTTGCTCTCATGGTGACAGGGTAACCTGCCAGGAAAGGTTATCTTTATTCCTTGTAATTAAATTGGCTCCCCCTCCCCCAAGAAGATACAATAGGAAGTGGGTGCTGAATTAAATAAATAGCAAGCTGTCCAATAGACGCATACTTAAATCCCCTGCATGAACAGATGGCCCCAGTATCTCTGTAAGTAATGCGAGAGGACAGTTAGTGTTCTGAAGCAACTAGCAGCGACCAGTATGATTCTAACGAGCCAATAGCTTTCAAATAACAACCCACATGCCACCAACCGGAGCCCTCCAGGATCTGTGAGGAGTTGGTGGCCTGAAAGGCAGTACCCGTAGAGCATTTCTGATATTCTCCTGATATCAAACGTGAATTTGTAAATGATGTTTTACTTCAGAATCTTTCCAATAACTGTGCCGCATTTAAAGTACATGCCCAGGAAATCAGTAGGCGTGGTGCTCCTCTGTAGAACTCTTTCTTTACTCTACAGTCTGGTTGTAATAGTTTCACCGCAATATGGCTTTCACGTGTAATTATGAGAACATTTGCTTTCCTTGTGACAGAAACTGATACCGTCCCAGAATCAGCCCAGCCACTCGGGAGCAGGGAATCCAAGCAGAGATTTAAGATCTGACCCTTTTGTTCAGCACTTAAAATAGCTTGCTTATTTTCAAAAGCCTCTTTCTGATTCGCTTGTAGAAGAAAAGGAATCCAAGTCATTCTTAAAATAATCCTTAGAGACACACAGACAGGTAGTCCACCTTTATGGAACCCAAACTCCTATTTATGACACGGTTCGTTTTCTTTACTCGTGTTTATAATGAATATTTGTATATCCCGAGAGCGTCCAAAGGGTGTGCTGAAGTGGTGACTGAGGAGAAATAATGACCTAAGATTTCCAGTTTATCCCATCAGATAATCCCCAGAACCTTTAGCCTTTCCTCAGGCTAGCCCTAGGGCTTTCCACAGGGACCTGGGGAGACCTTCATTAACCTCTGATCCAGAAGGCTGGCGTTGCCTCGCCCAGAGCCAGCAGGTCTGCTGCTTATTGCTTACAGACTTCAAAACTAAAAGGTGCAGCTAAGCACAACCCACACTGCCGATTAAACAGTCAGGCTGAAGCTTTCTGATAAAAACATTTCAAAGCCAAGTGCACAGAATTCTAACGTGTTTTCCTTCGGACCCATTTCTACACGGAACGCTCAAGTCCCACTGTGCTACATCAAAGTGCTTCGGGAAACACACCTTCTATTATCCCACACTCAAGTGGTTTCCAAATTTTATCTCGGTGATGCTTGGGTGAGCTCTCCTTTCACTTCCGCTGTGCTTCCTATTCATTCTTTTGGAGTTAATTCTGAGGAGTAAGTTTCCTGCATCAAAACTATGATTTCCCTCCCTCCCTCCCTCCCTCTTTCCCTCCCCCCTCCCTCCCTCCTCCCTACTCCCTCCCTCTCTCCCTCCTTCAGAGTTCATGTGCCAGGGTGGACATTAGAGAACAACTGGTCAGGAGTTGTTCAGAGCTCGCCAAGCCTCTTTCCCCACTGAGCCATGGTGCACCCAATTTCCCCTTTTCTACACTTAAAATTGCTGCTGATTACTGGAAGGGAAAGCTAATGAAGATCTAAGAGACAAACAGAGCTTCATGTTCTCGAGCTTATCTCCCTGAAACGGTAACTGGTGTTGAGCATTTTCTGTGGATATCTCTTGGGGTTCTTTCTAAGTAGTAAGTAAGCGGGTTCAGCAACCTCTCCCCCACTCCCCAACAACTGTGTCATTTGCTTTTATTACATGCATTCACTCTTACTGTCAATGTCTATCTGGATGCGGACACACCAGTGACACTTGTTCAGTAAAAGCTGAAGGCAATGATGGTTTATTCTACCATCCTCTGAAAGGACACTAGTGCCACTTCTAATCATTTTGCTGTTATGAATACTGCCGCAATTAACATTTGGAAACGTTTGATACGTACTTGCAGCAGACTCCCCAGCAGCTACCATTTGTACGCTCTTGCCGGCACTCTAACTGCTTCCTCCTCAGCCATACCGGCGCCCACCCTTAGTTTTGATCCCATGCCAACCTAAAAGGCAAAGAGTGGTGTCTGGTTGTTTGGATTTGCATTTCTTTGATTACTAATTAGGTTGAACTTCTTCATACGTTTGTAGGTTGATTTGCATTCCTCCTTTTGTGGAATGCCTGCTTGAGTCTTCTGTGTTCTTTTCCATGAAAGTGTTACAAATAACTCTTTGGCCTTTGCTCTCTTTGTGACTTTTCTTTATGAATCTTTAGGACTTTCAAGGTGATTAAATGATTTTTAGGTCAGGTGATTTGAGCTCTGCTTATCTGATTGTTTCATTACGATTGGTGCATACTTAAGGCTATATAAATTTCTAATCTAGAAATACTGCTGTAATTTAGGGGTTTCTTTTATCTTGAATGATTAATAAGTTTGCAACCACCTTCTACTCGTTTCCACAAACTTTCAATTTCTTTAGATAAGTAAATTAATGAATTTTCAAGCACACATGCATTTCTGTGATCCATTTGTTTCTGTTCTAGATATTGAAATTACTGCCACCTGCAAATCTCACCTGCGGGGGTGGGGATGGCAATTGTCCTCACTGTTCTTAGAATCTCTTTCTAGCTAACACAGCCTGTTACCCCAAGAAAACTTGCAAATTATTTGAACAGAGTCCTTGCTCATCAAAACATTAAAACAAACAAACAACCTTCCATTGAGGTTTTGGCTGAAGCTGTATCATAAATATTCTTGAACAGTGAGATTTTAGGCTTGCAAGAAACGAAATCTTGAGATCTAGTCTGTCTCCTTTCACTCACTTCTCTTTCAGTAAATTTTAAATGACTTCACTCACTCACTCAATTCCTGTATCAATAGTGGCTGACTTTTTCAAAGGTATCATATGCTAATTGATATGGAAGTTCTGTCTCCCGATTATATCTTCACGGATGTAGACATATTAACCTGCAATTTTCATTAGGTCTAATGATTAGTTTGATCCACTTGAATCTTATAAATACGTCATGCCCTAGCCTGTAATTAGAGTTGGAGTCCTACTTCTCCCTGCAGCTTGCCTTTTGTCTCCTAGCAGTTAGCCAGGATGGGGAGATAATCAGGAGCAGCGAGGGTGGTGATAGGCATTCCTTTTTTTTTTTTTTTTTTTGGTTCTTTTTTTCTGAGCTGGGGACCGAACCCAGGGCCTTGCGCTTCCTAGGCAAGCGCTTTACCACTGAGCTAAATCCCCAACCCCTTGATAGGCATTCTTCTTCCTGTAAAGACTTCTCTGTTTGTCATTACCAAATGTGGCATTGTCTTCTGGCTAATATCTATAAATTTGTGACTTATAAGAGATTTATGTTAGATTTATCTAGTAATTCTTGAGTTACTTAAGTAAAACACATACATATTGAAGAATTCAAACTATGTGGAATGAGATTTCAAATAAAAATCATGGAGTATACAATTTTTTCTTAGTGTCTATTTCATTCTTTCCCCTCTTCCTTTTCTTCTATTCTTTTTCCCTCTGCATATTTATGACATGTCTCACTCTACAAAACTAAATGCTTAATTGACATAGGTTATAACCAACATCAGCAGATTGGCCTAGACACTATTTGCATCCTATACAATAAGGGTCAATGCCAGCCAAGTTTATTTGCGATACACCTACAAAGGAATGAAAGATGAGCAAGTGAGAAGAAAGGAGGAAAAGAATACGCAAGTGAACCATCCTCTCTGTGTCTGTGTATTGCTTATCTGTGTATTGTGTCTGTGTGTACTGTGTGCCTGTGTGTGTTGAATGTATATATGCATTGTCATGAGTACACATGCTTGTGGAGGAGAGATGGTGACACTAGATGTCTTCTCTGTCGCTCTCCAGCTTTTCGAGACAGATTCCCTCACTGAACCAGCAGCTCACAAATTTGACTAGACTAACCAGTTAGCCAGGAGCTGAAATCCACCTGTCTCCATTTGGTTCCTCCCAAATGGTTAGAGCCCCATGCTATACACATCTGACTTTTATGTATCTGCTAGGTAACTGAACTCAGACCCTTCTGCTTGTACACCAAGCTCTTTATCCACTAAGTGCCCCACCCCTCAGCCCTGAAATAATAAATCTTAAGAAATACAAATGGAAAATAAAGAGGTTTCTCTAATTGCTTGATTAGTAGGCTTTTGCAAAACTACTGATAAATAGACCAAAACAAGCTCTTCCCCTGGGTATTATAATATAGCTGTAAATGCATCTCTCCAGAAGCACCTCCATGTGGAATATAACTGTAGTTTTGCAGACAGTTGACCTCAGTCTGTCACACTCCGCTAGATAAGGATTTCCCTGAACTTTGATGAGCCGGTTTTCATCCTCTATGTACAATATCTGACTCTTGCACATTCCAGGGAAGATACTCACATGCCTGCCTGCCTGCCTGACAGGTGTACATAGCAGCTAATAAGCTCAGCGTGTACAAACATGACTCCTCACTGGGGCTGAGTTTGGTTCCCTTTGCTGTGCTGGATAGTGTTTATCAAGTAGACACAAACAAGAGTCACCTGGGAAAAGGAACCTCAATTTAGAAATTGCCTTCATCAGATGGCTCTAGGCAAGTCTGGGCAGCACCGGCCAGGGTTTAAGTTTCTCATGTTTCTTCCCTGGGACTCCTTGGAGTCTATAAATATTATTCAGCTCTGAGAAGCAAAGGCTACTCTCAAAGATATCTGTAGGTGGTTACATAGAGCAAAGGGATATGGCTGCAGGGATGAGTAAGCTGGGATAGTTTTTAGTATCAAAATGTACTACATTTACTTGATTGAAAGACTAAGTATGTAAACAGTATGCTGACATAACCAAAACAGACATTGTCAAGCACATGGCAACATCATCTTCTAAGTGTGGTCCAGAAATTTCTTTTCAGGAAATATAACTGAGATAAGCACTTTTATGAAATTACCAAGTTTCCTGGCAGTTTTTCTCTCATTCCCTGACAAGAACACAGAGTTCTGAGGGTCATGGACTGTGTGTGACATCCTGTCTATAGTATATATACCATATACACACACGCATATACATGCTTTGTACCTGCATGTTTTCAAAAGGTCTTAGTTTTAATTTCCTAGACCTAAAATATAGATACATATAGGCACAGATATGAAAGTTATTTGGGATCCTTTGATCTTTTTTTTTACATGAGAAAATCCACTATGCGGCTAATAGTTTGAGAAGTCTATACTAGAGAAAAGTCCTCCTGAGTGAGGGAGGTTATTTGAAAGATGTCTATAGCAATGTGTGCATGCGTGTGTGTGTGTGTGTGTGTGTGTGTGTGCGCGCGCGCGCGCGTGTGCGTCTTGTAAAATAAGTCAGACAGCTTCACTCTCTGGATTGGTTTAGGTGCTGACTGCAGTGCTATGGTTGGCTTACATGGACTGTCTTGATGCTCATAAACAAACCCATGGAATTTAACCATGGGAGAGGACTGAATCTGAAGCCACCAATGTCCCCATGAATGTCCCTGCACACTTTTAATTCCTTGGGTGTAGTGTGATCCCTCTGAGACTTGCTTTGAAGCCTTGTACCATAGACCCACAGCAGCCTTCAGTCACTTGCTAATGAGACCCTCTTCTAACTGCTGTCCCCTGCTTCCCCCTCAATACTTCCTTTCTGCTCTCATACCATATGATGTGTGTGACTTAGTAGTAATGTGTGTATCCTTTACTTTGATAAGCCATCATAGACTTGTGTCCTTGAGCAAAATCAGTGTTTTCTACTTTTCAGCACTAGAAGTCTCTTGCATAGTGCTAATTGGTTATTAAAATACTGCTTTGTCCTCTAATTTGTAAATTTGTTTATACATCAGGTGTTTCTAAGATTCCAAAAGTCATAAGTGTTGTACAACAGGGACCCTGGGCCATGCACTTCAGTTTTTATTTATCCTTGGGAAAATTGATCTAATTCTTTTCTCTCATTCCCAGTTCACCCAGGGACGGAGGAAAAAGGCAAAACCATGAAATCTCAAGTTTAAATAGCTCTGTGGTTGTCAGGTATTCTTCATACACTCAAAATGGAGAAACAGTGGTTTTGACTAAGAGTTTAATTTTTTTTTTAGGTGGTGCCAGGTGTGATCCGCTGGGCAAAGAAGAGTCCCTAGACCTGGAAGACATATTCTCAGTGAAGCTGAAGCGACGCTGCTCTGTCAAGTACCCGGGCAGTGGCACACTGCTGGGCATCACACTTTTCATCTGCTTGAAGGAGCAGCAAAACAAATTAAAGGACTCCACGCTGGATCTCATTAACTTCAGTGAGGACCACTGTGACATATGGTTCAGACAGTTCAAGAGAATCCTGGAAGGTAGGACCTTATCATAGGGATTTTAAATGAACATGGCTTCTCAATATAGGTAGGGAACATTGCATGTCAGGGGATAGAGTGGTGGGTGGTGGTTAAGAGGACTCACTGTTCTTCCAGAAGACCCAGCACTCACATAGTGGCTCACAACCATCTGTAACTCCAGTTCTAGGAGTTCCAATGCCCTCTTCTACCCTTCATGGACACTGGGAATCCACATGGTATACATTCAGACATGTATGCAGACCAAACACCCATACACCTAAAATAAAAATTAAAACCCACAGGTTACTTTTCTGGGCAAAAAGAACATCTGATTAAGCTGTAGACCGACCTGTCTGTTTCTAGTCTGCTGTTTTCATCCTGAGGAGATCTTGTAACTTGTCAGGTGCTTTAAAACAATCAGCTCAGAAATTCATATAATAATTTTCCCCTTTATTTTGCTGATGTGACTGACATCGTACCAGGGCTGGAAATTGAGCCTTCTTCTCATTCAAGAATAAATCTCACTTCATCGTGACATATAGTTCTTTTAATGTGCTATTGAATTAATTTGGTATGACTTTCTTAAGACTTCTTGCATAAATATCCATAAAAAGTATTATCTTTGGGTTTTTGTTGATATCATTGCTTGATTTTGCCACCTAAACAATCTTACAATCTGATCTTACAAAATAAATTTTAAGCTAACTTTTGAATAATCATATTTATGGAGAAGTTTTGGTAATTTTAAGCGGGAAAGATTTTTATTTTATTTATATGTATGGGTGCTTTCTTTGTGTGTACATATGTGCACCATGTACACCATGTAAATGTAATGTTGAGGACATTAGATCCCCTGGAACTGGAGTTACAGACAGTTGTGAGCTGACTTGTGGGTGCTGGGAACCAAACCCATTGAGCCATCCTTCCAGCCACCTAACAAGTTTTTAAAACAATTTCATTGCATTTAAAATTTTACAAAATTTACCTCCATTTGTGGTGTGTTAACATGGAGTACATGCCACAGTGCCTATGTGGAGGTCAGAGGGTAACTCTGTGGAGTTGGTTCCCTCCTTCCACCTTGCTGTGGATTCTGGGAATAGAACTCTGGTAGTCAGGTACCCAGTGGAAGCACACCCTTTCCTGCCCACACACCTCGCCAGCCCTGCGAGCTATTTTCAGAAGTACCTTTATTGTGCTAACTCATCTTTCTCTCGAACTTGTTTTAGAACTAACTTGCTTCCTATCCACACATTGCTGGCAAAGTACATTTCTGTGTCGGATACTTGAAAATAAGATTTAAAATTAAGATTAAACATGTATAATTTGCTATGCTTTTTATAGTTGAGAGTTGTTTATTGTGGGGAAGATTTTTCTGAAACTAAATGCCTGAGTATGTTCACGAGGGCAGGCTTAGTAATAAACTCAGTGTGGTTGAAATTTTGAAGTGACATTTCATACTTTGAATGCTAAAAGTCTTAAATGCCATGAACTTCATGCCTTTTGAGGACACAATCACACAGAGGCCAGAGTTTGGTTCATCTCTCTATAAACAAAGCAAAAGTGTGTTCATAACTAGAAAAAAATTCATTGTGATAGGTTATTTTTCAATGCTGTTATTTTAAATTTCTCTCAAAAGATCACATCAATTAAATTTATTTACATGAGTAGGTATTCAGAAGACTTAGATGGTTAATAAAATAAGAATGTGTCATTTTCTTAAGAGAGTGAACCTCTTCCTTGTGCCGAAGGTCTGAGAACACTCCCAGAGGGCGTATGAAGAGCTGGCCAGGACAACTTCAATATATCTTACCCAAGCAAGCAAGTGAAGGACGTCTAGGCGAGCCTCAATTTAGTAAAAGCAATTTCATAGGAGTAGAGAGACTTGTCAAAACCCACATACCTCTGAAAACACTATCCAAATATTTAGTTTAATGAGCGATGCTTTAGCTTGGTCGAGGGTTAAAAGTCTAGTCAAATCGTCAGGAATGAGTAAACTACACATCTTTGTCCGGCATCCTCTGGGGATCTCCCTTGGTACTTTTGATTTAGATAAGAGTGGGAAACAACGGAATCCATAGGGCCATCTTCTCTGGCTTGCTCCTGGAGTGCTCCATAATTTTGCTCATGGAAAGCAAAGAGGTTGACTTCTAAAACCAAACAATGCTGACCATTAGGGTTAAAAACCTCTAATGAGAGGGAAAGAACCTAAGCAAGACAGAAGCGTCTGTTCCATCTCTGCATCCAGAGACACAGAGTGTCCTGTCGGGGTCAGGTCTTTGTCCCATCGAAGGCAGTCTGATCATCTCCAGCATGCTCAAGGACATGTCGGAGGCTACAAAGCTCTCTGCCAGTTACATTACATAGGGTCTCCCTTTTCAAGCCTACAGTCCAGTAGTGCCCCCTCTGCAGATCCATATGATTCAAGCTTTCAGTAAAGTGCCTGCTACCCAAGAGTCAAATGGAGTTGGCGCCAATCCTCTCCCGTGAATGGTAGAGGCTCTGTGTCCTTCCCAGGCTAAGGTCTGTTGACCAACTCTTCCTGATCTTCCTGGTTTGCTTTCCATGGATTTAGATCTCTGTGTGTATTGTCTTCCTGCCTTATATCCACCATTTCTTGCTTGACACAGGACTTGAGTTTTTGGCAGAGAGTGGTTGCTCAGTGGTTACACCCCTGCCCAGTGTCCCCCATCTAAAGAGTTTATTGTTCATAGAAAGTTTGGGAGGTGACAGAAATTTTGCATATCAACAATGTATATAACTTCCAGTTAAATGTTAGATGACCATATTTTAATTCCAAAGACAAAGAACTTACTTTGACAAGTCATCCTTAAAATGACATTGGATTCAAAGTTATTTTGAATTTTGCCTTGATTGAACAAGTATAACTTTTTTATTGCCAATACTTACATGTCTCATCTCTTATTCTTCTAGGGAGGAAAACAAAGAGACATTTAAACCTCAAGCGGGTGGTCCTCTAGTCTTAATTAATCCAACAATCACATTTTTATATAGCTCTGACACTGTGTTATTTCTAGATATGAGCAATTATACTTGGAATCCGAGCAAGGAATAAGATGTGATAATTTTTAAAGGAGAAGTTGGCAGAGGCGACTACAGGAGGAAAGCAATAGCAAATACTTGACATTTGGAAACTAATTAACATTGACTAAATAATTACAGGTTTATAAATATAAAAGAGCACATTTTCTTTTCATCTAAAAGTCAATAATCAATTTCCCTCTTGACCCACTTTTCTGAGCACAGTTGAACAGCATCTTTTAACTTTAGGTTGGTTTGTGTTTTTGAAACAGAGTCTACATAGCTCAAGCTAACCTTGAACTCATGTTCGTCTCTTCAGAGCCTTCACCTTGCTAGAACAACAGGCCTGCAGCACTGTACCCAGCTTTCTTTTCAACTTTTAGCCATAGAAAAGTTGTCATAATTTTGTAACTAGTAGGCAACATAATTCATTCACGTACCACACATCATGCACCAGACTCTGTTCTGTGTTGTAGACAAAGAGAAAACCCCAAAATAAACAAAACAGAGCATGCACTTTTTTTCATTTTTTTTAAATTTATTTAATACTTAATAATAATTCCTTGGTTTCCGGGCAAACATCCCCCTCCCCCTCCCCTTCCTTATGGGTGTTCCCCTCCCAACCCTCCCCCCATTGCCGCCCTCCCCCCAACAGTCTAGTTCACTGGGAGTTCAGTCTTAGCAGGACCCAGGGCTTCCCCTTCCACTGGGAGCATGCACTTTTTTTGAAGAGAACCTGAGTTCAGTTGCTGGTCCACAATAGCAGGCTCACGAGTGCCTAGAGCAATCTCTCCAGAAGGACACAGCTAGACTCTGAGGGCACCTGCACTCACATGCACAAACTGCTCCCACAACTCTTCCCCTCAAACACAGCTACACATAGTAAAAATAATTAAAAAATTAAAAATGGAGATGTATTCCTTAATCTTGTTCACCCTGGAGACAAAGAATACAATATGCTGTTTTAAAAATGGGTCAAGCATTCAATGAAGACACTAACTTAATGAAAACCATAGTCACTGACCATTGATTCTTGAATTAAATTTTCTTTTTTTTAAGCAATTGTCATCGTTATGTCAAAAGTAGTCTCACATAATGTTTTCTGATTTAAGAAAAAGTACCTGTGATATGAAGATAAGTATACACAGCTTTAAATATAGTACATATATGTATGAATACTATGTATGTGCTATTGTAATGTACACATTAGATGTGTCCATTTTCATCCCTTTAGGGCACAATTCTGTTTTTTACATATTTGAGTTTCCTAGTATTTGTCATTTCAAAGCTCCTTTGGAGATCTGAATGAGTATCCTTGGGTTTTCAAATATGCACACCTCAGACAATCTCACAGCTGTCATTTGGCCCATCAAAATTGATAGAAACCTATAGAAACAAGAACAAGGCTTTTTTTTTTTTAGTTCAAAAGCTGTAAAGGCTTCTGCTAAGTGACTTGGAAAATTAATGGATAGAGTGTACTCAAGGCTCCAACTGGCTCCAAGGGAAGGTGTCCTGATCTGGAGACTTAGGGACTTCAGACCAGGTTCCTACTCCTCTGGAGAGAAGGAAGCTCCAGGCCCTTTAAGAGCAATTTGAGAGGAAGTGAAGAAATCCTTTGATTTAGGCGTACAGGCATGCTTAGAAAGTAGTGGTATATAGTTTCCAAAAATGACTAAATATAAAATCATAGGAGATTTTTGTAATAAAATATATAAGAGAAACCTTAGAAGAAAAATGCAGAAGTACGCCAAAGGTAGAAGTGTTAATAGAACATGATTATTGAATTTTGTTGATATATTTAGGACTTGTTGATCTATTTCCAAGTAGTGTAGTCAATTAATGATACTTTCAGCACAAATTGGGGAGATTTAGTTCTGAGGTCATTACTGTTCAGTTTCATATCTTTAAATACTGATTTCACAAGGCAGGAAACTATAAATGTGTTTAGTTTATTTTGCTCTTGCAGTGTAGCCTGAAGTCCTATTGTCATAGCTGAAATAAGCTTTCAGATGTGAGGCACAAAGAAAACAGAAATGCTATTTAACTATGTAGTTTTATTCCTAAGAAAAGTATTTTCCCCTGTCTTGCTATTATCTCAAATCTGTGTCTGATAGGTTGATCTTAGTGTACACACAAACACAAAAACCAAACAAACAAGAAAACAAAGAAAAAATATTTTCTTAAAACTCTTTTGTTTAGTGAATATATCATCTTGTATAAGCAAACTATAGTTATAATTATACACAGAAGAAAAAGAGAGGGGGGACGGAGGGGGAGAGAGAGAGAAAGAGAGAGAGAGAGAAGAAGATGTCTTATCTGGAAAATATGTAACAGTTTTACTGTGATATGATGAGAAATGATGTACTAAGAAGGAAACATAAAAAGTTAGTATATTAAAGATTACTTTAAAGTTTACATTTGTGTGTGTGTGTGTGTGCATGTGTGCACATGTATGGGTGTACATGTGTGTGCATGTATATATGCAGGCATGCACATGTGACGTCATAGGTGCATGGGCCATGGTATGTATGTGGAGGTCAGAGCAACTTGTAAGACTCATTAGTCTTCTTCCATCATGCAGGTCTTGAGGATTGAATTTAAGAACCTTATAATGTTCTCTTTTAAATGAGCAGTTGTTTTCGGTTAAAAGAATGCTAGTGTCTGACTCTCAGTTGTATGTAATATTAGTTGGTAGCATGTGCTCTGTTTAGGGACAGGTCTTTTGCGTTCAAAGAGGTGTCATATTTGAAGTATATTCGTTGTCTTAGGTACCAGGAAATGCAATAAGACGTTAGTTATTGATCAGTCAACTGGACAGTAAAATCTTTTATGTCAGTTTTGAATGTTTTCCCCATAAGTGTACAACAATCAACACATAAAGAAACGGAGTATTATAGCTATTTTCTTATTTCTGTATTAACATCAAAACATAATCTCATGTAAGGTACTCTAAGACAGGTTATGTGATGTGCCTCCCTCCTGCAGCAGCTTAAAAATGAGATCTTCGGAGCACCACTACCCCATTTCTGGCCCCCACATCCCGGTGTGCTTTCTGCATCAGCTCACCACACACCCACTCTTCAGCTAACTGCTACGAATTCTATTCATTCCTTCTGAGTAAACCTTTGTGTGTATCTACCACTCAGAACCCAACCACTAGAAACTCTGTGCATCATCACAATGAAAGACAGCCTATCAGCACACAGCAGCCTCCAATGCCAGCCTCTTCGGCCACACAGAAGCTTGGTAAAGTCTGAGTACCCAAATCTATATGGGTGGCAACCCTGCAATTCAAATCAGAGGCTATCTGCATGATGTTAGTACTATTATTAGCATTGGCATAAAGACTTACTAAAGCTATTCATTGTGAACATGTTTAACTGTTTCCCCTCTAATGATCTCATATAGGCTGTGTCTTATAAACTGACTTGCAAATAGAAAGCCTATATTTTTTCAAGCCAAGTATTGACAATGAGTTTAAAAATAAATTTTTTCTCAGTTAATGTTCATTTCTTTTGGATTTTCTATTGATTACTGAACTGGACATTGGAAAAAGGACAGTGACATTCATCTCTATTAAATTCTGAACAATTATCAATACCGTTTAACTCTTCAAGGATTATTGTCTTATCAAAAAATTTCATTCAAAAATCCAATTTTGTCATTCTTGCATCTGAAATTAGACATGGAGACAAAGCACAGTAACCATGCAATTTTTGCTAATAAGGCAATAGAAGCATTTACAGTTTATTTTAAACCTAGAACAGGTTGCTTTCACATTTTGAATTGTTTCCATTCTAGCAATTAGCAGTGTGAAAATTTACTAAGTGTCAGCCTGTAAATATAGCAAACCATAGCATTGGATCCCCAAGAATTTCACACAATAGAACAAGCTCAAGCTGAGAATACAGAACGGCCACTTCTCAAACAATAAAGCAAAAAGAGAGACAAACTATCTAAAGATATGTGAATCTGCATTCTAGACAATTTATCTTCACTCTCTGGCCTGCTATTCCTGTACCTGAGCCTCAGAAGCTCTAACTGAATAGGTCTTGGTGGCCCCAGAGATGGGCCTCTTGTAGGAAACTCATTACTTAATCTAATGTATTTCTAGGTGAAAGAACCAGGATATTGACAACTTCAGACAACTTAGTTTTACTAATGCATTTATACAAACCCCCACACATCACACTTACCAAAGATGTCTTTGCAAACAGAACATAGACTAGTTACACTCCTGTTTCACACGTTTGCAAAAATTTGCAGACACCCATCCTTCCATCACACTGGGTCACAGTTTCTTCCCTAGACCTTTGCCCCTGTTCTGGCTTATCCTGATAGAAACTGAAAGAAAGAACTGATGGGCTTCTTCTAGTTTCTTCTAGAGTCTTCTCTCAAAGCCACTGTGTGTTTCAGCTGATGGGAAGCTAGACTTAGTCCTTTAGAAATAGTTGATTCTCACTATCCCTGAACTCAAGCAGTATTACAGAGCAATAGTGATAAAAACTGCATGGTATTGGTACAGAGACAGACAGATAGACCAATGGAACAGAATTGAAGACCCAGAAATGAACCCACACACCTATGGTCACTTGATTTTTGACAAAGGAGCCAAAACCATCCAATGGAAAAAAGATAGCATTTTCAGCAAAGGCTGCTGATTCAACTGGAGGTCAGCATGTAGAAGAATGCAGATCGATCCATGCTTATCACCCTGTACAAAGCTTAAGTCCAAGTGGATAAAGGACCTCCACATCAAACCACATACACTCAAACTAATAGAAGAAAAACTAGGGAAGCATCTGGAACACATGGGCACTGGAAAAAATTTCCTGAACAAAACACCAATGGCTTATGCTCTAAGATCAAGAATCGACAAATGGGACCTCATAAAACTGCAAAGCTTCTGTAAGGCAAAGGACACTGTGGTTAGGACAAAACGGCAACCAATAGATTGGGAAAAGATCTTTACCAATCCTACAACAGATAGAGGCCTTATATCCAAAATATACAAAGAACTCAAGAAGTTAGACCGCAGGGAGACAAATAACCCTATTAAAAATGGGGTTCAGAACTAAACAAAGAATTCACAGCTGAGGAATGCCGAATGGCTGAGAAACACCTAAAGAAATGTTCAACATCTTTAGTCATAAGGGAAATGCAAATCAAAACAACCCTGAGATTTCACCTCACACCAGTGAGAATGGCTAAGATCAAAAACTCAGGTGACAGCAGATGCTGGCGGGGATGCGGAGAAAGAGGAACACTCCTCCATTGTTGGTGGGATTGCAGACTGGTACAACCATTCTGGAAATCAGTCTGGAGGTTCCTCAGAAAATTGGACATTGAACTGCCTGAGGATCCAGCTATACCTCTCTTGGGCATATACCCAAAAGATGCCCCAACATATAAAAAAGACACGTGCTCCACTATGTTCATCGCAGCCTTATTTATAATAGCCAGAAGCTGGAAAGAACCCAGATGCCCTTCAACAGAGGAATGGATACAGAAAATGTGGTGCATCTACACAATGGAATATTACTCAGCTATCAAAAACGAGTTTATGAAATTCGTAGGCAAATGGTTGGAACTGGAAAATATCATCCTGAGTGAGCTAACCCAATCACAGAAAGACACACATGGTATGCACTCATTGATAAGTGGCTATTAGCCCAAATTCTTGAATTACCCTAGATGCCTAGAACAAATGAAACTCAAGACGGATGATCAAAATGTGAATGCTTCACTCCTTCTTTAAAAGGGGAACAAGAATACCCTTGGCAGGGAAGAGAGAGGCAAAGATTAAAACAGACACAGAAGGAACACCCATTCAGAGCCTGCCCCACATGTGGCCCATACATATACAGCCATCCAATTAGACAAGATGGATGAAGCAAAGAAGTGCAGGCCGACAGGAGCCGGATGTAGATCGCTCCTGAGAGACACAGCCAGAATACAACAAATACAGAGGCGAATGCCAGCAGCAAACCACTGAACTGAGAACGGGTTGAAGGAATCAGAGAAAGAACTGGAAGAGCTTGAAGGAGCTCGAGACCCCTTATGAACAACAATGCCAAGCAACCAGAACTTCCAGGGACTAAGCCACTACCTAAGGACTATAGATGGACTGACCCTGGACTCTAACCTCATGGGTAGCAATGAATATTCTAGTAAGATCACCAGTCCTGCTAAGACTGAACTCCCAGTGAACGTGATTGTTGGGGGGAGGGTGGCAATGGGGGGGGGGATGGGGAGGGGAACACCTATAAAGGAGGGGAGGAGGAGGGATTAGGGGGATGTTTGCCTGGAAACCGGGAAAGGGAATAACACTCGAAATGTAAATAAGAAACACTCAAGTTAATAAAAAAAAAAAAAAAGAAATAGTTGATTCTATTATAGGTGAAATAAATGATCTCAGCAACTTCCCCAGTTCTCAATACCCACTGCAGCATTCTCCTCTTAAGAGAGGGCTATGGTTTTGTATGTAATTGATTATAATTATATTGAAAAAATTAATTGCTATATTGTACAAGAAAATTATATTCTTGATTCACTCATTGACAGAGTGTCTTGAGAATAGAAGCTGATGAGCACATTCATTTTTGGGAATATCAATGTCAGATCAATTTGCAAGGAAGAAGCCTCTGTGACAGTGTGTTTTGTATAATTCAACTTCTTCTTGGAGAAACAGTTTAGGTAGGCTTTGTCAGGTTTTGCTGTGTGATTAGACTCAGAACGTTAAATGAACATCCTCTAAATGTTTCAAGTAAAATGTTGAACTAAGTTTTCATGCTGTTAAATGAATTCGTTAGCACCACTTCTCTGAATATCAGAGAGTCATTATTCTAAAACTCAGAGGCTAATGATAATGACTGACATTTATTAAGCAGTTACTATATGCCACATACTTTGTGAGCAACTTGTATGAATTATCTCATTAAATACTCATAATAGCATCAGGAACGATAAATATATTCCCATAGAAATATGGGAACAAAATTACTTATGAGTTTTGTTGTGAGGCTTGAGGAGTTGAAACAATTCATGACAACAAAGAGTGAAATGGAATAAATTAATGTTGGTTATCATTTCTTAGTTCATACACAAGAAAAGTAAAATGATGAAAGGAGATTTTAAAGCCTGAAGAATCCTATTTTTAAAGTGTGTGTATGTGAGTGTATGTGCATATGTGTGAGTGTATGTGCGTATATGGAGGCTAGAAGAAGACTTAGGCTATGATTGTCTGGGACATTGTCTACACTGTCTCCTTTGAGACACTGTATTTGCCTGGTGTTGAGCTCACCAGTTAGTCTAGACTGGCTAGCCACTGTGTTCCAGGGATCCAGCTCTCTCTGCCTGCCCAAAGCTAGGCTTATAGCTGACACTTTTGCGTGGATTCTAGGGATCGAACTCACATCCTCATACTTGCAATTCTTTACCCATTGAGCCGTTTCCCCAGAGTGTGAAAATGGTTTCCCTATATAATGGGAGTAATTTACCCCAGTTTGCTTAGATCAAATTAGTGTCCCATGAGACTGATCATCTTAGGGTGGTTGAGCTAAATTAGAACAAAACAAAAATTAGAGCTTCTTTAAAACTTAATTCTGTCTTATACTTAAGTAGAAGAAAACTTACTTTTAACTGGTTTTGCTAGTGAGGTTTTATTTTCTTCCAAAAAATGGCATTGGCTTGTTTTAAAAGAGATCATTTCTTTCCAGCATGTACATGCATCTTTCCCCCTTTTTCCTTCTCAGACTATATAGTGATCATATGTTTGCCCCTCATTCTCTATCTGCTACAGTGCTACTTCTGGACCTCACAGTTACTATACAGTTAAGACTCTGTCCTTTAAAGGAAGGATGTCAGACACTTGTTTGAAGCCTCCATATCATCTTCATTGAAGATCTCCATCTCTAGTATTCTGTTCCAAACATGAAGATTCAGAATTTTAGAGTCATAGAACAGACAATGTTTGGGGCCAGCCATCACACTAAAACTCCTGGTCTCAACACTGAAATAACTTTCCTAACATGAATCAGTATTGAGTATTCTCAGATGTCTTAGGGTGAACTACACAGATACTATGGGAAGACGTGAGAGTGGTTTTATTATAACCTAGAGGAATTTGAAAAGCTCACATAAACACACTAATATGACTAATATTGGGCTCCTACCTTTAGCAGAGTTTCCTAAACCTTGCTCAGAAACTGTAAGCTTGCGAGAGAGAGGGGGGGAGAGAGAGAGAGAGAGAGAGAGAGAGAGAGAGAGAGAGAGAGAGAGAGAGAGAATGGAATCAGTACTTGGATGAGGCCAAAATGGACTGTCAGTTTTCTGTGGGGAAGAAACGAAGTAGAAAATAATAAAGTGACAAGCCTACAATTTATGCAAATAGAAATAAATAACATTTCATATTAGGGAATAAGTTGTTAGAGATTCCTGGCACTCATCACAATACTACTGATGCTAACATAATTGTGTAATGTTTGTAAAGATATTACATGCACCTTCAGGAATCCTTTGTAGATACAACCTTTTATGGATAGATTTGATGTTGTTTAAGGCAGATGGAATATTTTCAATAGGTAACGCACTGCAACACTGTGCAATTAGCTCTTAAATTAGCCAGTTATCAGCATAAGATAAAAAATCACCTAAAGAATAAAAAGAATCAATTTTAGCTCATTTTAAAAAAATATCTCTCAAGTGGAAAATTACATATCGTGAAAACGTTCATTCGCTATTTCTATTAGTTACACACACTGGTTTCTCTCTCGTAAAGAGGAGACAAGCAAAGCCCGTTTGTGTGTGGTTTCTGGGCCATTTGCAGGAATGACTAAGGGCTCTTGTCACTCAGTTTCTGATGCTACTTCCCTTCATGTCATGATCCAAAGATAGAGGGCAGTGAGAGAGTACAGGGAAGCAGGGAGGGAGAGAGGAGAGATGGGAAAGGGATAAGAAGGAAAGGAAGATAAGTGAAGAAGTTTGACTCATTCCTAAAGCTGGCCCCTTTGTTGTTTCCCCCTGCCTCCTGGTTGGTGGTGCTTGTTCATGTGGGGGAATTGTGAGATACTTTGCTGCTTTAGTTTGGATGTGGGATGCTTCCCAGAAGCCCAGATGTTAAAGGTTGGTGCCATTTGAAAGTGGAAATCTTAAGAGGTATGGCCCAGTGTGAGGTTGTAGGTCACTGGGTTCATGTTCTCAATAGAATTGTGATCTTCGACCATCTGGAACCCTGGTGCACTGAAGCTCCCGGAAACGGCGGCACAGATCTTCCTAGTTGCTGCCGCCACAGAGAGCTCGTGGGCAGCACCCCGCGAGCAAACTTGAGCCTCGGGACCACAGGTAAGACCAACTTTTCTGCTGCAAGAGACCTGCCTGGTGAACTCGGGACACACAGAGGCAGAATTCCTCTAGGACCGGGCACTCCCTGTGTTTAACGGGAGTCCCACACCCGCGGATCCCGGCCCGCAGCAGCTCTCTGCTCCCAGACCCCGTGGGAGAGAGACCTCACCGCCTGGTCAGGTGGGCACTCCTGAGGCTGCAGAGCAGAAGAGACCACCAACACTGCTCACCGCTGCCCACATCCCTGGCCCAAGAGGAAACTGTATAACGCCTCTGGGTTCCCGTGGGGGAGGGCCCAGGAGCGGCAGGACCCCTGCATGAGACATCACCGGAACCTGAAGGAAACAGACCGGATAAACAGTTCTCTGCACCCAAATCCCGTGGGAGGGAGAGCTAAACCTTCAGAGAGGCAGACACGCCTGGGAAACCAGAAGAGACTGCACTCTGTGCACATCCAGACGCCAGAGGAAAACACCAAATGCCATCTGGAACCCTGGTGCACTGAAGCTCCCGGAAACGGCGGCGCAGATCTTCCTGGTTGCTGCCACCGAAGAGAGCTCGAGGGCAGCACCCCGCGAGCAAACTTGAGCCTCGGGACCACAGGTAAGACCAACTTTTCTGCTGCAAGTGACCTGCCTGGTGAACTCAAGACACAGGCCCACAGGAACAGCTGAAGACCTGTAGAGAGGAAAAACTACACGTCCGAAAGCAGAACACTCTGTCCCCATAACAGGCTGAAAGAAAACAGGAAAACAGGTCTACAGCACTCCTGACACACAGGCTTATAGGGAAGTCTAGCCACTGTCAGAAATAGCAGAACAAAGTAACACTAGAGATAATCTGATGGCGAGAGGCAAGCGCAGGAACCCAAGCAACAGAAACCAAGACTACATGGCACCATCGGAGTCCAATTCTCCCATCAAAACAAACATGGAATATCCAAACACACCAGAAAAGCAAGATCTAGTTTCAAAATCATATTTGATCATGATGCTGGAGGACTTCAAGAAAGATGTGAAGAACTCCCTTAGAGAACAAGTAGAAGCCTACAGAGAGGAATCATAAAAATGCCTGAAAGAATTCCAGGAAAACATAAATAAACAAGTAGAAGCCCATAGAGAAGAGTCACAAAAATCCCTGAAAGAATTCCAGGAAAACACAATCAAACAGTTGAAGGGATTAAAAATGGAAATAGAAGCAATCAAGAAAGAACACATGGAAACAACCCTGGATATAGAAAACCAAAAGAAGAGACAAGGAGCTGTAGATACAAGCTTCACCAACAGAATACAAGAGATGGAAGAGAGAATCTCAGGAGCAGAAGATTCCATAGAAATCATTGACTCAACTGTCAAAGATAATGTAAAGCGGAAAAAGCTACTGGTCCAAAACATACAGGAAATCCAGGATTCAATGAGAAGATCAAACCTAAGGATAATAGGTATAGAAGACAGTGAAGACTCCCAGCTCAGAGGACCAGTAAATATCTTCAACAAAAATCATAGAAGAAAACTTCCCTAACCTAAAAAAAGAGATACCCATAGGCATACAAGAAGCCTACAGAACTCCAAATAGATTGGACCAGAAAAGAAACACCTCCCGTCACATAATAGTCAAAACACCAAACGCACAAAATAAAGAAAGAATATTAAAAGCAGTAAGGGAAAAAGGTCAAGTAACATATAAAGGCAGACCTATCAGAATCACACCAGACTTTTCACCAGAAACTATGAAGGCCAGAAGATCCTGGACTGATGTCATACAGACCCTAAGAGAACACAAATGCCAGCCCAGGTTACTGTATCCTGAAAAACTCTCAATTAACATAGATGGAGAAACCAAGATATTTCATGACAAAACCAAATTTACACAATATCTTTCTACAAATCCAGCACTACAAAGGATAATAAATGGTAAAGCCCAACATAAGGAGGCAAGCTATACCCTAGAAGAAGCAAGAAACTAATCGTCTTGGCAACAAAACAAAAAGAAGAAAAGCACACAAACATAACCTCACATCCAAATATGAATATAAAAGGAAGCAATAATCACTATTACTTAATATCTCTCAACATCAATGGCCTCAACTCCCCAATAAAAAGACATAGATTAACAAACTGGATACGCAACAAGGACCCTGCATTCTGCTGCCTACAGGAAACATACCTCAGAGACAAAGACAGACACTACCTCAGAGTGAAAGGCTGGAAAACAACTTTCCAAGCAAATGGTCGGAAGAAGCAAGCTGGAGTAGCCATTCTAATATCAAATAAAATCAATTTTCAACTAAAAATCATCAAAAAAGATAAGGAAGGACACTTCATATTCATCAAAGGAAAAATCCACCAAGATGAACTCTCAATCCTAAATATCTATGCCCCAAATACAAGGGCACCTACATACGTAAAAGAAACCTTACTAAAGCTCAAAACACACATTGCACCTCACACAATAATAGTAGGAGATTTCAACACCCCACTCTCATCAATGGACAGATCATGGAAACAGAAATTAAACAGAGACGTAGACAGACTAAGAGAAGTCATGAGCCAAATGGACTTAACAGATATTTATAGAACATTCTATCCTAAAGCAAAAGGATATACCTTCTTCTCAGCTCCTCATGGTACTTTCTCCAAAATTGACCATATAATTGGTCAAAAAACGGGCCTCAACAGGTACAGAAAGATAGAAATAATCCCATGCGTGCTATCAGACCACCACGGCCTAAAACTGGTCATCAACAACAATAAGGGAAGAATGCCCACATACACGTGGAAATTGAATAATGCTCTACTCAATGATAACCTGGTCAAGGAAGAAATAAAGAAAGAAATTAAAAACTTTTTAGAATTTAGTGAAAATGAAGGTACAACATACCCAAACTTATGGGACACAATGAAAGCTGTGCTAAGAGGAAAATTCATAGCGCTGAGTGCCTGCAGAAAGAAACAGGAAAGAGCATATGTCAGCAGCTTGACAGCATACCTAAAAGCTCTAGAACAAAAAGAAGCAAATACACCCAGGAGGAGTAGAAGGCAGGAAATAATCAAACTCAGAGCTGAAATCAACCAAGTAGAAACAAAAAGGACCATAGAAAGAATCAACAGAACCAAAAGTTGGTTCTTTGAGAAAATCAACAAGATAGATAAACCCTTAGCCAGACTAACGAGAGGACACAGAGAGTGTGTCCAAATTAACAAAATCAGAAATGAAAAAGGGAGACATAACTACAGATTCAGAGGAAATTAAAAAAATCATCAGATCTTACTATAAAAGCCTATATTCAACAAAACTTGAAAATCTACAGGAAATGGACAATTTCCTAGACAGATACCAGGTACTGAAGTTAAATCAGGAACAGATAAACCAGTTAAACAACCCCATAACTCCTAAGGAAATAGAAGCAGTCATTAAAGGTCTCCCAACCAAAAAGAGCCCAGGTCCAGACGGGTTTAGTGCAGAATTCTATCAAACCTTCATAGAAGACCTCATACCAATATTATCCAAACTATTCCACAAAATTGAAACAGATGGAGCATTACCGAATTCCTTCTACGAAGCCACAATTACTCCTATACCTAAACTGCACAAAGACCCAACAAAGAAAGAGAACTTCAGACCAATTTCCCTTATGAATATCGACGCAAAAATACTCAATAAAATTCTGTCAAACCGAATCCAAGAGCACATCAAAACAATCATCCACCATGATCAAGTAGGCTTCATCCCAGGCATGCAGGGATGGTTTAATATAAGGAAAACCATCAACGTGATCCATCATATAAACAAACTGAAAGAACAGAACCACATGATCATTTCATTAGATGCTGAGAAAGCATTTGACAAAATTCAACACCCCTTCATGATAAAAGTCCTGGAAAGAATAGGAATTCAAGGCCCATACCTAAACATAGTAAAAGCCATATACAGCAAACCAGTTGCTAACATTAAACTAAATGGAGAGAAACTTGAAGCAATCCCACTAAAATCAGGGACTAGACAAGGCTGCCCACTCTCTCCCTACTTATTCAATATAGTTCTTGAAGTTCTAGCCAGAGCAATCAGACAACAAAAGGAGGTCAAGAGGATACAGATCGGAAAAGAAGAAGTCAAAATATCACTATTTGCAGATGATATGATAGTATATTTAAGTGATCCCAAAAGTTCCACCAGAGAACTACTAAAGCTGATAAACAACTTCAGCAAAGTGGCTGGGTATAAAATTAACTCAAATAAATCTGTAGCCTTCCTCTACACAAAAGAGAAACAAGCCGAGAAAGAAATTAGGGAAATGACACCCTTCATAATAGACCCAAATAATATAAAGTACCTCAGTGTGACTTTAACCAAGCAAGTAAAAGATCTGTACAATAAGAACTTCAAGACACTGAAGAAAGAAATTGAAGAAGACCTCAGAAGATGGAAAGATCTCCCATGCTCATGGATTGGCAGGATTAATATAGTAAAAATGGCCATTTTACCAAAAGCGATCTACAGACTCAATGCAATCCCCATCAAAATACCAATCCAATTCTTCAAAGAGTTAGACAGAACAATTTGCAAATTCATCTGGAATAACAAAAAACCCAGGAGAGCTAAAACTATCCTCAACAATAAAAGGACTTCAGGGGGAATCACTATCCCTGAACTTAAGCAGTATTACAGAGCAATAGTGATAAAAACTGCATGGTATTGGTACAGAGACAGACAGATAGACCAATGGAATAGAATTGAAGACCCAGAAATGAACCCACACACCTATGGTCACTTGATTTTTGACAAAGGAGCCAAAACCATCCAATGGAAAAAAGATAGCATTTTCAGCAAATGGTGCTGGTTCAACTGGAGGTCAACATGTAGAAGAATGCAGATCGATCCATGCTTATCACCCTGTACAAAGCTTAAGTCCAAGTGGATCAAGGACCTCCACATCAAACCAGACACACTCAAACTAATAGAAGAAAAACTAGGGAAGCATCTGGAACACATGGGCACTGGAAAAAATTTCCTGAACAAAACACCAATGGCTTATGCTCTAAGATCAAGAATCGACAAATGGGATCTCATAAAACTGCAAAGCTTCTGTAAGGCAAAGGACACTGTGGTTAGGACAAAATGGCAACCAATAGATTGGGAAAAGATCTTTACCAATCCTACAACAGATAGAGGCCTTATATCCAAAATATACAAAGAACTCAAGAAGTTAGACCGCAGGGAGACAAATAACCCTATTAAAAAATGGGGTTCAGAGCTAAACAAAGAATTCACAGCCAGGAATGCCGAATGGCTGAGAAACACCTAAAGAAATGTCCAACATCTTTAGTCATAAGGGAAATGCAAATCATAACAACCCTGAGATTTCACCTCACACCAGTGAGAATGGCTAAGATCAAAAACTCAGGTGACAACAGATGCTGGCGAGGATGCGGAGAAAGAGGAACACTCCTCCATTGCTGGTGGGATTGCAGACTGGTACAACCATTCTGGAAATCAGTCTGGAGGTTCCTCAGAAAATTGGACATTGAACTGCCTGAGGATCCAGCTATACCTCTCTTGGGCATATACCCAAAAGATGCCCCAACATATAAAAAAGACACGTGCTCCACTATGTTCATCGCAGCCTTATTTATAATAGCCAGAAGCTGGAAAGAACCCAGATGCCCTTCAACAGAGGAATGGATACAGAAAATGTGGTGCATCTACACAATGGAATACTACTCAGCTATCAAAAACGACTTTATGAAATTCGTAGGCAAATGGTTGGAACTGGAAAATATCATCCTGAGTGAGCTAACCCAATCACAGAAAGACACACATGGTATGCACTCATTGATAAGTGGCTATTAGCCCAAATTCTTGAATTACCCTAGATGCCTAGAACAAATGAAACTCAAGACGGATGATCAAAATGTGAATGCTTCACTCCTTCTTTAAAAGGGGAACAAGAATACCCTTGGCAGGGAAGAGAGAGGCAAAGATTAAAACAGACACAGAAGGAACACCCATTCAGAGCCTGCCCCACATGTGGCCCATATATATACAGCCATCCAATTAGACAAGATGGATGAAGCAAAGAAGTGCAGGCCAACAGGAGCCGGATGTAGATCGCTCCTGAGAGACACAGCCAGAATACAGCAAATACAGAGGCGAATGCCAGCAGCAAACCACTGAACTGAGAATAGGACCCCCGTTGAAGAAATCAGAGAAACAACTGGAAGAGCTTGAAGGGGCTCGAGACCCCATATGTACAACAATGCTAAGCAACCAGAGCTTCCAGGGACTAAGCCCCTACCCAAAGACTACACATGGACTGACCCTGGACTCTGACCTCACAGGTAGCAGTGAATATCCTAGTAAGTGCACCAGTGGAAGGGGAAGTCCTTGGTCCTGCTAAGACTGAATCCCCAGTGAACTAGACTGTTGGGGGGAGGGCGGCAATGGGGGGAGTGTTGGGAGGGGAACACCCATAAGGAAGGGGGTGGGGGAGGGGGATGTAAAAAAGAAAAAAAAAGAATTGTGATCTTCAAGAAGGCATATTTTTCACGTAATCAGTGATAGTAAGATACCAGTCACAGGGCTGAGCAAATGTGCTTTGAGAACAGCTGACTACGGGAGAAGAAAGATAGAAATTTGGGAAGGAGAAAAACAAGGAAGATCACTGTAGAGCCTTATGGGAGTCAGAGAACAACATAAACCTCAATTCTGATAACTATTACCAACCTGTATTGAAAGAACCTAGAACGTGAGGCATTCTACGGACAATGAACGCACCTAACATTTTGATTTCTTGGTATCAATTTCTACTCAAAGAAACTCGGAATGTTGAGAAGCTTATTGGTTCCAGGGCTGGGCCAAGAAAGGCAACTACAAAGTCTTGAGTCACTCAGTTTGCTGTTACTGTTCCAAAATGCTTGACTGAGTCAATTTGCACAGAGTTTATTTTAGCTCCTGATTCAGAGGTTTCAGTCCTCTGTTTCATGGTCCCATATTTAGAGTGTCATGTGTCATGGTGAGGCCATATAACAGAAGAAATTCTGTTTATCTCAGAGCTGAGTACAAAAAGAAAGCAAAGGAAAGCACACCATGACTCCTACAGAGATTAAAGCCATAACCTGTTTTCAGAAATGTCTTCTCTATTGATCTGAACATTTTCTGCCAATTACAAAGCATATTATGCTTCTCCGATTTCAATGATTAAATCAGTTTGCTCTTTGACATAGGACCTTTTGTGTTTGTGACATAGTGTTCCTGCTGACTTCCAAAGCAGGGTCTCCCCTGTAATCTTCAGGTGTAATCGGAGTAACAGAAATTTCTGGTTTCTTTGGAGACTCGGTTGTGCCATGTGATGCTTTTCTGGAAACTGTCTTATGAGAGGAAGCTTTTGCTGAAGCAGACACATGGGAGAATGTTTTGTTAAGAACAGACATGTAGTATTTTTCTAGAGGCAGCTTGAATAAAGAGCATGTGGTATTTTGCTAGAGGGGACACTTGAGAGAACATGTGACATTTGGAAAGGATATATGTATAACCTAAAAGACAGTGGCCAATGCTGTGTGGTATTGGTGTGCCTTACCATTCTTTGCTGGCCATCATTGGGCTTTGCTGATGCTGGTCTTCATTGAGGATGCTAGGTGATAATGGTGCACCCTACCATCCTTTGCTGGTCATCATTTGTTGTGACTTCATAGTGAGAAACACACCAAAAAGCTTCTGGTAGTGTTTCTGTGGGCTCTGGCTCATAGGCAGAGCCTTATGTCTTCTTCTGGATTGACCCGCCTTTACTACCTCATAAATGATGTTTGTGAGTAGATCAAATTGCCACTGCTGATTGATGTTAACTGAACTACTGATAACCTGACACACAGATTGGATTTGCTCCAAAGAACTATTTCTAAACAGGTCCACATCCTCCTTTGCTCTATTAACCTTTCTTTCCCATTGCCTCTGGTGTGTGGTAGGCTAGAAAGGAGGTTAAAACATTTAAGAATCCTTATTAAAGGTAAGTTTTGAAAAATCTAAGCCTACATGTAATCCCTAGCTCCTGGGGGCTCGGTTTGCAGGGGTCATTTCATTTACGACCTTGACCTACTCAATTTCTTACCTATGCCATTCAGTTTTGTTTCACCTTTCTAGTCCTTCTTGTACCCTGAGTTTAATTTGCTGTTTGATTTCTAAATTTTGGATGTGGAGGTTCATTTTTGCTCTTATTTTATTAATGCAGAGGTTAAAGACCCTTGAATTCTCACAGCTATGTATGATGTAGCTCATAGAGGACAAAAGTGAAGTATTTTTTTTACCATAATCTTTAAGTAATTGCAGTTTTTATTTGAATTTCCCCTTCCACCTAGACACCACTTCATAGAGATTAAATCTAAATATGTTACTCTCTCACTGGTTTTTATTATAATTTCTGCTCCCATAAATGACTCTGCCCTTCATGAATGTTCTCTAAAAGTTCTGCTTCTACCTCTGCTGTGCTCTTGATGTTTTTTATTAGATATTCAATCACATTAAGGTCACTTGAATATGTTATACTACATGTTAATTTTCTTCTTGCTGGGACTCAAACCAGGGAGATGTGCCTCATGGGTGCTAGGTAAGCACTGGCCATCAAGCTCCAGTTGTAGTTTATATTTCCCTGATGGCAAAGGATATGGACAAGGTTTTTGTTTTATTTTTTCCTTCTTTTCCACAGATCCTTGGAAATCCTCCCCTTCTTCCACATCTCTCTATTTTGGGACCTGCTTTTTCGTTTGTTTTAGAAAAGACCATCTCACAGCAGATTTCCTGCTCCTCGAGTTCTAAAAATATTTTTGAGGCTTCTTTTATAATATTTTCAAAGCCATAGCTAAGAAGTTTTGTGTTACAAATGTATTAGTTGGGCACAAGCATCCCAACATTAATTTTTAGATAGAATATTTACTCACCATTTGTGTATTTTTTTCTTTTTATGACTGTGTATCTAGTTTATCTGTTCATTTGTTGATTGGAGTATTTGGTTTTTCTAGTGTTTGGTTCTTGGAGTTCATTCCATGGTCTGGCTATTAACTGCCATCTGATGTGTGGTTGGCAGGATTTTTCCCATTCCAGATACTGTGTCTCCCCTTGGCTGTTTGTTCCTTTGAGCTTTTGAGACCTTGCAGATAACTGAGAATATTTTTTTTAAAACCACCCCGAGTTATCACACTCACATGTGATCCAGAATAAGCTACTTTAGTGAAGCTTTCTAACTGTAAATTATTAGATTAAAAACAGTCGTGAGATAATTATTTGTTATTTTATAATTTCCTGCTTTGGTGGGTAATTAAATGTCCAATTGTGTAATCAAATTGATTCTCGAGATGTTAGCTGTATTTAAATAATAATCATTGTAACTGAGCCTATGGTTGGTTAAGTGTAACATAGTCTATTGGGTGAACCCTCTCCTATCTGCCTCGCCTCTCACTTGTTCACTCTTGCTCTAACTGGAGTGGGGTTCGTTATAGTCTAAATAGTGAGGCATTTAGATCATCCCACCAGCAGGTGATTTGTTCTGTTAATCGTCCTTCCCTTCATGTTAGCTGGTAGAAAAAGATTTGTTCACGTGGGCAAGCTGCATGCAAATTTTATTTTTTAACTGAGTCAGACTGTGGCACTAGAATTGTTTATATCTCTAGGAGTAAAGTTCAGTACACATATGCTTCTGTTTGACAATACAGGGGAATCAATGCATTTCAGTATAAATCACCTAAGGTAGAGACTATCTTCCCCTCTACGCTCTGCTGGGAAATAGTGAGGTCTTCCCCGAAAGGCTTTTACCACTGCTGTTACTCATTAACAGGACATGGTTTACTCTCAGAAACTCTCAAACGGTGCTTCTAGCAGCGGTTAGCTGAGGAGTTTGTTTCTACCGCTTGGCCTTTAGCTCTCTAATAATTTGGTTGCCTTCTTGTGTAAAATAGTTGCAAATATCTGAAAAACTATCGCAGGATCCTGGGCTCCTAACTTGTGTTGAGCACCCTGCCATTCCCATCACACCCCAAACTCAAAAAGCGGCACAGATGTGAGTCTGGGGGTGGTGTCCCTGCAGCTCTCGGGAGCCTTTGTTTGGAGAACACCCTGATTAACCCCCACCCTTCATGGTTCATTGACTCACTGATAGATCAAGTTTAAACTAGTACATATTAGCACATTTGTTACTAACACAGGAGCAGTTGGCCATTCTGTTTTACACTGCTGGTTCATTGCAAACTGGCGTGCTAAAAAGGTCCTTACTCCAGAGTATGAATTGAGAGGTTACCAAGGGACTGAGAATCCAGTCAGTTGCATATTAATGTTGACTGGTGCTTCTATTTAAATCCTGGATTATCTACTGGGGAGGTGCTTTACCATTGTACAGTTATGAATAAGTGATCGCTGCCACTGTGAAATTCATATTTTTCTAAGGGGTGGGGATTTAAATATCTCAGTATAGCTTTATATTAATCAGTCTGTCCCTGGATGAGGTCCTGAATCTGATGCCTGGTGTTGTGCCAGGATAAAATGTTGATCACTGGGTTCTTTGTAGCTGCTGGTCTGACATCTATCCTCGTCCTGTTTCTATATTCCCATGTTCTGTGAAAATGTTTCTGTTCAGTCCACAAAGCATACCTGTTTTCTCATCAAACAAAAAACAAACAAACAAAAAAATTCCCTTTTAGTTTATTTGGCACTTTTTTTTTAAAAACATTAAAAAACAAACAAACAAACAAACAAAAAACCTTAAGGGACCACACCTTACCTGCCTCACTCCACTTTCAGGGTCTCAGAGTGCTTTTACATAGTTCGTTCTTTTCATGGAAAATAGGCTCACAGAATCATCTGGCAATAGTAAGGGGTGCATTTTGCCTGGGCTTCATTGCTCCCCGCCAGTGCTGTCTTCTGGGCCCCCTGCTTCTCAGCGTCTTCCTTTCTCTCGTGAGATGACGAAGGCTGAACGCCCAGTGGAGCTCAGGGACATCACACTGAGTGCAAGACAAGGATTGGAAAATGGAGGCTGCCTCACAAAGCAAACCGTTTTCTCTATACGAAGGGCAGCGTGGCACTCCAGCTCTACTGCTGGCCTTGGGTTATGATTGGTTTGTTTCTGGAAAGTGAAATGATTTACGTTCTGAGCAAAAGGATCAGCATGTATTCCCTACGCTGCTCTTAGTTTAGAAAAGCATTTGCCAGCTCTTAAATATTTTCTGCCAACTTTAACTTTCTACCTCTCAATGTGAGACGGAGGCTGGAAACCTGAACCTGGCAGTGAAGAAGTGGTTACCCTTTACATGCTCAGTACGTCTTCCAACAAATTTAGACGGCCATCATGAAACCCGGTTCTGAGAGATCATTGGTTCTCCACCAAGTATTTGTCTAAGCCTTTCCTTGCTATACCTGAGCAATTAACACAAGTGCTCTATGCTCTTTTGTCTGTTTCATATCATATCATAGCATTTTGGAAATTGTTCTACAATACAGTTTGTTACCTTGTTAATATTGTTAATTGTACTTCTTTAATGCAACTGAAATCTGTTTTATATTTTTCTATTTTTATTCTCTCAGTGTGTGTGTGTGTGTGTGTGTGTGTGTGTGTGTGTGTGTGTGTATGAAAAAAAGTAGAACGCAAAGCTTTTGATGCAAGGGGATCCTGTCCTACTAATACAAGAGGAATTTAAAAGGTTAAATAAATACACTTCCAGTCCCCTAAATGATGATGTGTGCTACCAGGAAATGGAAAGGTAGTATTTGCCATTGTGACTTTCCTGCAATGATGGACTGCAATACATGGAACTGTAAGATAAGCAGCCCCCCCTCCAAGATTGCTTTTAGGTCAGGGTATTTTATCACAGCAATAGGAATAACACGGGAACAGTACCTGTGTGTACATCACCTTGATATTATAGTTCTTACTGCTTTCCCATGTTTGTGTTAGACACAGTACCACTGTGTTACAAAGTAGATCATAGACGCTGTAATATATCTACCTGATGAAACTTTAATGTAATTTCTAACTTAAATGTACCTTTAAAACCAGACATTTCATGAATACTTAGATATCATTATCCTCCAAACTTACTTATTATCACTGGTCCCTATCAAAACCATCACGTTTCCTACAATATACTTTGGTTAATTTCTATGTCTTTCTTTTAATTAGTTATATTTAAATGATATTTGATTTTTCCCCCAGTTGTTGTGTTTTCTTAGACATTGATATTGGAAGAACCCCGATTATTGGGTCCATTGACACTTTAGTGGATGTAAGGGTTGCTAGGATAGTTTGTCCTGGCCGCTAGACATCCTGATGTGACTTTAAAAAATGAGTTGCTGCCCTGGAAAGGACCTTCCTGATTAGTAAAGGAAAAAATTTTGCCTAGAAAAAGAGGCAAAACTCTGATTCTCTTTACAGTGTGTTCATGGAGTTGACGTCAGCATGACAATACACATGTGAAAAGGGAAGACGGGGATCGGCCCTGGATCTGAATGCTAATAATCATACGACATGATATGTTAGCAGCCAGATAGTATGTGTCTGACTTCTGTGGGAAAACACTCAAGTTATCCCTCCCACATACTGGAGATGACAGGATGGTCTTTTATCAGTATGCGTAGACGGGGCCTAGACTGGTGGGGCCAACGGATGCAGACAGAACACCAAACAAGTGGATTTTTCTAACAGTTGGTAAGAGGGGATGTAAAATGATTATTATTGCTGATAAAAGTAGTTGCTAACATAACAACCTAAGAGCTTACAGGGAAACCCTATGATGAAAAGTGGGAGAATTAAAGATAGTTTATGGGCAGAAATCAGTAGTTTTGATTTCTAGAGCTGATATAAAGGAAGGAGATGGATGGGGGAAGCTATATTGACAGCAACAACAGAAAAGGTGAAACAGTACAGCTGTTCAACGTTTATAGGAAAATAGTTATCGTGGTCCTGAGGAATGTAGAAGTAATTATGTGGAAATATGTGTTTTTTAAAGAAATTGAATATCATAAAACTCTTTAAGGTCAATTTATCTTAATGCAATCCTATAGGATACCAGAAGGATATGTAATGCTAGATAAATTGATTTTAACTATCACTTGGGTATGACTCAAGCAAGTGTTTAGCATGTGCAAGGCCTTTAGGTGAATTCCCAGCATTCCAGATATCAACAGCACCTACAGCAAAGCGGTACACGTGACTAAATGAACAGCCCTCCGAACTCATACCGAGGAGCCGCACCTTCAGCATTTTTGTGCATCTGAGGGTGGCATTGAACTCTGTGGGCTGGGGCTGGGCTTGTATCTCCTAGGCAAGCTACGTGGGTACAAACCCTAGCATAAAACATGGAGAATCCAAGCTATTAATCAGGGAAACAAACAGAATCCATGGGAAAAGGCTGATCAGTTAATGAGTGATGTTGGGTCAGGTGGGCTGCCAAGTGGAGAAAATATAAAGTCAAATTTCCATTTGATTTCTTCTGCCAGAATGAATTTCAGATAGAATCTTTAGGAGTACAAAAACTGAGACCACAAAAATATTAAAAGAGAAATAGAGGTGTTTAAAGTCCCAAAGGCCTTTTAAATATGACATAAGATTCAGGGGCCATAGAGTAAATGCCAGAGAAACTCAGTGGGAAGTACATAAAATGGAAATCTGAGCAGGAAAAGCCATAAGTAAAATACACAAGGCCAAAGAGACCATTGCACAGAGACCAAGGCATTTCTCACCATGCAACAAGCAACCGCGATTTTGCTACAGGCCCCAGCACCGTTATAACTAAAACAACCAGGGGAGCACAGAGAACTCACTTGAAAAGTATGGCATGGTGTACGAGCTTGCAGAAAAATGGAAGCAACTTTTAAATATTCGCATTTTCCAACCTCTCGCATAAGAAAACACTAAATTAAAACTAGAATGAAATTGACGTCTTAATTACATATCCTTTGTCAAAGAGAATCCAACCCAGGTCTCCGACTCGGAGGCAGGTGCTTTAACCGCTGAGGCATCTCACTACCCCCAAATCATCTTTAAAATAACCAGTGACCAGAAACAAGGGTGACACAGGGTACATGTGCGGACTGCTTGTGCAGGCCTACATGTTTCTGGAAGGATTCCTAGAGCCTTATTGAGTGTCCGCCCCCCAGGAGGGGAGTTAGGTGTCCTGCAACCTGCAGATTAAAGAGGTTTGGAGGTCTGTCCCTTGTTTATCCTTTCACTTGTCTATAGAAGGTTCGCAAATTCACATTTCCACTGAGGTCCTTGGGGCAGAGGAAAGCATTGGCCTAAGGCCTCACCTGGACCTGGCTTCAGGTTTGAACAGTGTAGTCAGCTGGCCAGGATGGTCTGTAGAGAGCACTAGCCTTGGGCAATGCTGCTTCTCTGCTAGTTTTGCCCGAGGCTGAAGAGAGACGTTCTCAGATCCACAGCGCTTAGGAGCAAACCCTCTAGCCAGAACTATAAACAGTGCGATTTCTACCCCAACACCAAAGAAGACTCCTCCTTACTGAGCCCATCCTCTCGTGCTCTGCAAGACTAACACAGCACTGTTCCTTGCTTCCTGCAGCTTCAGACACCCTCACTCTGTCCTCTGGGAGGAATGATCCGCCATTAGCAAAGCCTACACTTTCACCTGCTTACCACACCCCACACACAGATGGATTCATTCTTGACTTAGGAGTGCCCCAGCTCTCCTGAGGGCCTACAGCTCCCCCTGCAGTCCTCTAACAGGGTGACCACCTCTGTGAACCATTCATCCCTGGAGATGCTACTGTCCTCCTCCTCCCTCCCGGTTTGCACTGCCTGTACAAGTTGTTGTTTTTTTCATTTTCGTTTGTGCTTCCTCTTAAAGACTAAAGCCTCTGTTGGCACTTACTCTGCTATGCTACGCTGGGGGCAATCTGATATTTTCACACATGTTCTGTCAGTCTCCATGTCGAATCCATCAAAGCCCTCGAGTCTTTTACTTGAAACACTCCCCCATAATCATTTTCTGTGATTGCTAATGTTTTAACAGGGTCCCACTATACGGCTCTAGCTGATCCAGACCTCTCTATGTAGTCCGAGTGGGCCCTGATCAGAGTAGGTGCCGTAGATGTTAAAATTAGATATTGCATATATTTTTAAAGTGGAAGAGGTTCTGACCCTTTAGATACGACCCCTGAGGGGAAAAGTGCCTACAAGGGGTCAAAGGTGGGTACGTGTGGGAGAAGCCGAGAGGTGCATTGTGCATAACTCTGTATAAGAAGTGGTGGCACACATTGCATCTCTCTGTTTCGGTTCCACTTTTAAAATACGTGCAAAATCTAATTTTAACATCTATGGCACCCACTTTGATGCAAGAACAATCATTTTCTACTCAGAATGTGAGCCAGCTGTGCTGACTTTGTCTTCCTGTGGTTCTTCTAAGAAGAACACAAGTTTCTACACAGAGGCCAGAGTGAGCCTATTTAAGACCAGAGGTTATATTACTGCTTTGCTCAAAATTCACCATGTATCTCTTTCTAAGCAGCAAAAAACAAAGTCCCTAGAATTAACTGGAAAGCTCTGGGAGAGCTGCCTTTCCCTACTGGGGAGTCACCTACACCTCTCTCTCCTATACTGTGACTTTGTCCTCAGAACAGATACCTCTGGCCTAGTCTGAATTCCTTTGTTTCTGTGTCCAGCCATTAGGATGTCACCTTTGTAAGGACAGGGGCTTCAGTAATGGAACCTTAGATCCCCCACTTCTGCCTGATACACAGCAGGCACGGAGGTGTTGGTGACAAAATTAGGATCATAGAAAAATGGAGAAACTAAAGTCAGGTTATACAACACCAACTGTATGGAGACCGTCTGTTGACAAAAGAAAGTAGACCCTCAGGCTAATGTAGACCACTAAAGTAGATGGACAAGGGAGGATTACTTCTGACTATTGGTGCCTGAAGTTTAGAGCCGGCTCCTGGCTCTGGCCTGGTGTAACAAAAGCAAACCAGACATTTGCCTGCTTAGTTCTTCATTAAGAGACAGCAACAGTATTCCTGTCAGATCGAGAGTCTCACAACATGCAGCTGCCGTTGCTTCAGTATCTTGTAAGGGGGAAAGTTGAGGATTATGTAAATAGTCATCCGGTGGATCGGTGATCTCTTACTTCTTGCTTGAATCAATTTTTCTAGTTTATGAAAATAAGGTTGGTTTTGTTTGTTTGTTTTGTTTTTTTTTCTTTTGCTTTTCTTTTCTTTTTTTTTTCTGTCATTTGCTTAGTGTCCATGTAACCTGTCAAACTGAACGCATAAAAAAGCCTGGCGCACTGTAACGAATTACCGTCAAGCCTCCCCCCCTTTTTTTTTTCTTTTTTTTTTCCGGAGCTGGGGACCGAACCCAGGGCCTTGCGCTTGCGGCTCTACCACTGAGCTAAATCCCCAACCCCCTCCCCCCCTTTTTTAACTGAATTGTGATTGGTTAGTGGAAGCCCCAAGATGTTCCATCAGACCCTGTGGTATAAATGCTACAAGAACAAGTTAATGGAGGAGCCTGGAGTAAAATGGAAGCAGAACAATGAAATGGGCCAATTCCGGGGACGATGAAGAAAGGCTCCCTCCTGGGAGGAAGTGGGGTTTGGAGCCAGCCTTGAAAAACACTGGTAGCATTTTTAATTTTTTTAAAGCCTGTTTGAAACAGAAACAGAAAACTGCCTGAAGGAAGAAGGCCCAGAAGCGGCTTTGGCGTCTGATGCAGGGTAATGGCCAGAGTTGTCATAAGGGAGTTGAAGCCCCCAGGAAAAGCCCAGCCCAGGAAAAGCCCGTGTTAACAGAGCTCCGTATGCTCACTTAGGCTGGCAGCGTCTAGAAGTTCCAGCCTTGTCGGACCGTTATGAATTGGAGAGTAGTGGAGGAAGGCATTCTAGATGGGAATAAAAAGCCCCACGCAAACACTCCTTTCTTCAAGAGGGCTTTTCCAGACCCCTGAGAAGCAACACTGGCTTAAACACCCCCGTACATCCCCAGTTCTCCCCACACACTCCCACCCCACAAACTCCCATCCCCATACAGTTCCCCACCACACAAACTCCCAAAGTTTTTCACGCCTCTGCTTTGAGTCTAGATGTCCCTGCACGGTTGTTTCATACCAGCTGCATCTTCTCTGGCCAGCTAGAAAACAAAGGTCCCATAAGTCTTTCTTGAAGGTTAAATGGAAGAGGAGAGGAACTGGGTTCGGGTGGCATTTGCAGTCTCTCACAGCCATATTAAGGGATCTGGGCGGCAGTGTCCACAGCAGAGATGACGGAGTAGCTTCGAACAGTGAAATGCTGGAGCTACTCAAACCAGGGGAAGCACAGGCTGGCGTGGGCGGGGGCCCTCCCTATCCCACCAGGGGTTGGTGGTGAGAAATACAGAGGGCCCAGGAGCCAGCACTTGCAATATAGGATTCTCAGGGCTCATTCAGATACGAGAACTAGAAAAAGCAAGGCATGAGACAAGGACGGGGGTCTCAACATGTGTAACCAGGAGGCCGGTGAAGCTTCTCATCCAAACAGAGACCCTGAAGTTTTCCTGGTAAAAATGTCCAAAGACTTCCACATGGTTCTTCCATTCCTCATCCCCAGCCCTCCCTGATTTCAAAACAGTATGTGCTGGTTAAATAAGTTCATTACTTCAAATATCATGAAAGAGAAAAATATTCCATGCGTAATATATAAAACATAGAATTTGCTATAAATGGACACTTACTTTCACTTATCTTTAGGGACGATTTTATTAAAAACAAATGTTAACTGCTTTAGTAACCTTAAAATGCTGTCTTCTGAGAGCAGCTTACCACAAAAGAAATGGTTGTCAGCTTCCTTTTGGCTCCTGCCCCTTCCTAACAACAGACAATTTGCTCTGCACCTGCTCCAAGTGGGTTCTCAGTGCTAAGCATCTTGTGAGCCCAGAAAATTGCAGTATCAAATCTCAATCCCAACTGTGAGGCAGCACAGTGACCAATTGCCTTTGGGGAGGGGCGCTTTCCCATTCCCCAAGAGAAAAGCACTTTCTCCCCTCCCCCTCCTGGGATTTGAACTCTGACCTAAAGCCTCCTTTTAGCTACCAGCATGCACTGCACTGGTTGATAACAGTGACCCACCCTTGCTCGCTGAGTTCTGTCCCTGGGTGTCCAGTTCCAGTATATATATATATATATATATATATATATATATATATATATATATATATATATATATATCGGAGGAAAAGAAATGCACCTCCATGTTTGTCACAGCTCACAGCCTGTCTCCACAAAGCAGTGCTTAATCTTCGAGTGAGTCAGCCAGCGGCCATCAGCGTTGCTCGTGTGTTTGCGAGTTACTGCTGCTGTTCGTATCCTTCTTCCTGAACAAAATAAAACACTTCTTATAATGCGTGACTTACTCTAAGAGGGAGCGCACCGGGTTTCACCTGTAGGAAAGCAGCTGGTTAAAAATGAAGCCACATCCAAGCAAGAATATAGGACGCAAATAGCAAATGCCATTGAGATGCGTGTGTGATATTCTGACGGACAGCCTAACTTTACTCATTTTCATTTTAGGTTTCGCAAACAGGCCAAAGGCTCTCAAGATCCTCCTCAACCCTCAGAGTCACAGAAAGGAATCTGTCCAAGTCTACTATGAGAAGGTCGAGCCGCTGCTGAAGCTTGCGGGCATAAAGACTGATGTGACAAGTGCGTTTTCTTTTTTGTCTGCGTGTTACTTTACTGCTTAACACTCCACAGGGAGCCCACAGCCGTCCCACCTCGGCATGGACAGCTCTCATAGCACTAGGGCTTTCTTCCTGTGTCCTGTACCCCGTGCCAGCTTCACAGCTACCATTCTCTCGTTTGCTTTTTTCATTCTTTTCTTGTACCATCTTGTATTGAAACGACAATATGTTAGACTGGGTGATATTCTGTACCGGATGGTTTTGGATGTCAAGGTGACACAAGGTAGTCATCAGAGAGGAAGAAGCCTCAGTTAAAAAACATGCCCCCTTGAGATCCTGCTGAAGGCATTTCCTCAATTAGAGATCAAAGGCAGAGGGCCAGACAGCTTGTGGGTGGTGTCATCCCTGGGCTGGTGGTTTTGGGTTCTATAAGAAAGCAGGCTGAGCAAGTCATGGGGAACAAGCTAGTAAGAAACACCCCTCCATGGCTCCTACATTAGTTTCTGCCCCCAGGACCTTGCCCTTTTTGAATTCCTGTCCTGACATTCATCAATAATGAATAGCATGGGAGTTTGAGTCACAGAACCCTTTGCTCTCCAACTTGCTTTTTGGTCATGGTGTTTTGTCGCTACAGTAGAAACCCTGACTACGGTGACTTCTTTCACGGTAACAATTATTAGGGATTATTTGAAAGAAAACTATGGGTTTTGACATCTTCAAGAGGCTGTGTGCTATTTTCACATTTCTGCCTAGTGTTTTTTTGTGGCTCCTCCCTTCAGTAGTTTGTTCTTTTTTGGTTTTGACCCTGACCCCTGCTGGTTAGGTCAAAACTAAGCACTGTGCTGCTGGTTTTAGTTGATTTTGGAGAAACCAGGAACTTGATCCATTGTTGAATATGAGTATACCTAGCCTCTTGCTAAGGGAGATGGGAATTAGATATCAAAAAATTAATAGAAAGAATGTCAGTAATGTCTTTTTTGGGCATTTGCATTTTGGTGACCAAATTCCCCTGCTTTATTAAAATTCAACTTAGGTCCACCAGGAAGGGTGACATTGCTTACAGCTAGAAACTTCCTGGCTTTAATCCCTTATAGCATCACCGTAGCAGAAGGAATCCGTGTCCACACTGTAGGCAATAGAGTCTACTATGTAACCAGTCTGAGTCTCAAAGTCCTAATGACATGTTTCTCAAGGAGGGACCTGGGTTTGCTCAACTGTAACAGGTGGAAATGGCTCTTAAACTGTTAATAGGGTCTCTGAAATTCAGTGTCTTGAAGGGCTCTAGTAGAAAGAAGTTGCTCCCCAAAGAAACTCTGTGGAAAGCTCCATCACTCCTATGGCATTTGTCAGCATAGAGGTTGAAGAGAAGTTACTGGCGCTAAGGAGGAACCTGATGTGGCAACCCATGCCTGTAATCCTGGCACACGAGAGACTGAGGAAGAAGACTGGGGAGTCTGAGGCCAACCTGACCTATAAAGCAATACATGATTTATTAAAAACAAACAAAATAACGATAAAATAAGAACAAAACACAAAAATACCCTCAAGTGAACTGTTTTTATAGTAAAAAAAATGTTAGCTTTTATGGCTATGACTTTGAGAGCACTTACAAGGGAAATAAACAATTCAGGTTCATCCCTATTTTCTATTGAATAGTTCCAAAGATGGGAGTGATTTGAGATCTAAACTTAAATGAATATCAAGCTCATTAGCAGCTCTTATATTTTCCACATGCGAGCACCACACATGAGCATTACCATGTATCAGTCAGTTTATGAACCCATCACTGGAACCAAAGCACTATATACTATATACTTTGGAATTTAAGGCAACGATGCCACTTGTGCCCCAGCTTTTGAGGTAAACCTCGCAAACAAGCATTCCTGTTTAGTGCAGTATATAGTTATGGATCCAAACAGATACTAAAGCCTGAATATTGTTTAGGCACACACATAAAAACTTGTGGTGTCTGAAAGCAATACTAATTTTGATGAGGGCTCAAGAAAACCACATGAACCAGCGACTTCTTAAGAACCCAAGGAGGCAGAGAAAGGAGGGTAGCAGGCATATTTAAGTAAAGGATTGATAGGAGGGGGTGGCAAAGGGATCCATGATATCACAGCCTCTTGGGAGTTTTATTTTGTAATTTTGGCTATACCTTCACAAGTTTGAATTTGTCTTGAATATGCCTTTTCCTGTCTTCAAATAACAGTTGACCACTAAATTTCATCCTTTCTTGGTCTTGCCTAGTGGGATGAAGAGAGGCACGTACATGTCAGAAGAGGAGACCCTAACATAAGCTAAAATTTCTTTCGGTTTGATTATCTGTGTTCAATGTAGGGCGGTTGTTTCCTTTCCTATAACCTGAGGGTAGATTCTTTCCGTTGAAGGCTGGGGGAAGATACCTGAATAGGATATGAGTTCTATTAGGGGAGAAGGGTGAAGTGGCTTTGGGAAGGTCCCCCAGCGATGTATCCAGCTTGAGTCTAGACACAGCTGAATCGCATCCCGCACTCAGCGATTTGCTTACCACACCTTGACTTACAGTGGCTGCGGTGTGTTTTATGATAGTGTTAAAATGTAGTTTGGCAAAGATGGGTCCACCAGCTGAATCAAAATTAGGGAAAGAAGATGAGGAAGACAAAGAGGAGGAAGAGAAGGAGGAGGAGGAATGAGAGGAACAGGTGGCAGGGGATGAGAAGGAAGAAAAAGGGGAGGAGGAAGAGGAGGGGAGACATTCAGTCTTGAACTGAATTAGGGATACGTGATTTTCTTCTTACAGTCATATTGGTAATTGAGGTATGCACTGTGTATTTTCCAAATTCCTAAGTATGATTTATGTTTTAGCATACAATTTGTGTTTAACATTATAATGTTCCATATGATTTCAGAAAGCACAATTATGTTTTGTATTTATGCAAAATGGTAATTACTACTTGCCTAACACTCCTCCTGCAGGCAGAAACACACAATTGCATCCTTTGCTTGTGAGGGGATCTTCTGTTGTATATCAGCAAAACCTTTACATTAAAATATTTTCCTTTTTATGCATCAGACATAACAAGCGTGTGGTTGCTGGGAGCTTTCTAACCTTTCTACCTACCTGGCTTAAAGTGCCATACAAGTGTGGTCCTTAGACTAGGAGTTTCATCTTCATGAAACTATGTAGCCAGATTCAATTCACCCTTTTTTTTTTTTTTTTTTTTGGTTCTTTTTTTTCGGAGCTGGGGACCGAACCCAGGGCCTTGCACTTCCTAGGCAAGCGCTCTACCACTGAGCTAAATCCCCAACTCAATTCGCCTTTTAATGGGAAGTAATGTACGAAAAATAATGCAAAAGAGCATGCATCTACTGCATGCCCATTGATTTAACACAGGCCTGCACTGGTGAGTCCAAGTAGAATCGGAATCACATAAATCTTATATGATAGTTTATTAGGAGGCAATGCTGTGGAAGTATTCTACATGATGTGCAATATTACACCTATAGATAATAATTTTTCACACATTTATTTTAAACGCAAATCCTACACATTAATAAATTTATACTGGTTCACTCCGATTTGTGCTGAATCCCTAACCACCTCCAAACATAAATCAGCACTTTTTGGAATATTTTAGTTAAAACTGTAGCCCACCAAGGTTCTACTTCCACCAAGAGAGGCTCTTACCTGGCAAGAGCATCAGCGAGGCCCTGCAAATGCCTAGGAGAAACAGATATTCACTCTAGTGATAGATTGGCCCAACAGCCAAAGAAGAGAATGAATGTTAAGTCCAGGCTGACACATGACATGTTTTTCCCTCTCACTCTCAAAATAAAACTAAATAAAAGGCATTAAAGTTTATACCATTAAAAATGCTAGAGTTTGGAGAGGTCATGGGGTGACAGGATAATGCATGGAACAAGAAAGAAGAGAAGTCAAAGAAAATTATCTCAAGATCAGAGAGTTCCAGTTTCCCTGGTAGGGAGGAGTTGAAGTAGGTAGCATTGCCTACTACAGGGCATGCCTAGTCCAGGGCAGGTGCCTAGCTCTCCCTGTGGATATCAAGGAGCCTAGCCTGGGGCCCTAAGCTAGAGGCAGAGTATCACGTACTGAGCAATACTGACCCTGAAGTGTACTCTCAATGCCTTCGTGCACATAAGAGAAGGTGCTTCCTTCATGCCCACTTACCTATCAGTTGATCCAGCCCAAGGCTACACAGCTCACTGATCAGGAGCACTGCTCGCATCACATTTGCCTGTCTTACGGACTGAATGGTTTTGTGCTAGTTATAAACTGCACAGTACAGAGAACGTGAGAGCTGACAGTTCGCTTCTGACAATTGTTACCCTCTGTAGTTAATGTTGTCCCTTGTAATGCCACAAAAGCAATGCATTCTTTCTGGGGTGGGAGTCACCAAGTTCTGCGCCCTTCTGTGCATTCACAACAGGTACTTTAATCTGCAGTCACCCTTTGCTTTGACAGAGGTGTTAGACCCGCTCGTGGTAATTATCATCATCGCGGTTTAAAGAAGCTTTTCAGAACTTAGCCACAATCACTGTCAGCTCAGAGTCCCTGGGGATGCCTAGTCACAAGATAATTCTGCCTCCTGAAAGAACAGGGCTTATTCAGGAGGAGCACTTATGAGGTCACGCACATGCTTTTCATGGGGTTGTGCTTCGGCTCTAGGTCCCTGTGACTGTGTTATTTCTCCTTTGTTCTGTGTGGCTCTACTTTTGTCGACTTCTTCTTCCTTATTTCACCCAGTCGAAAACCAGGCTACCTGGAGAAATCAGCCATAAAGTGTATGCAATGGGTAGGCGCCCAAGTTATGAAAGGTGCATCTGGCTGCAAATTACAAATTATTACAAATTCATTATGGAGGTTTAGTATTAACCTCAAGACATTATTCACCCAAGACTTTGTTCTTCGAGCTCATAACATTTATGCTGAAGTGGAGTGGTGCTGCAGTGAAAGAACTGGACATCATAGACTCTTAAAATCTCCAATATGGAGAGTGTGGATTTCTTACGATAAGGCAGCAGTATCCTAGTTTAAAAGAATCGCTCAGCATCCTGTCTCCATGATTGTTTGTGGAAGGATGACCGAGGCTCTGTCTGACTGTAGGAACCCTAACAGCCAGTCTTGTTTATTTCGATTCTCCCTACTCCACAGAGTTATATAAACCACAGTTTACCCTTTTCTTTACGATCACTTTTTACTATTTCATATATTCTTTTCACTCAAATATGTTACGTATCCCCAGAGGCCATTAATTTTATTCATCTTGTTAAAACATTTTACACCCGTGGATTTCTTAGTCAATTTTCTTTTATATTTTTTAATATTTTTTTCAGTCAAAAATGTGATTTTCTTTACTTATCCAACACCCATTAAGATCGTTGTGCTTAGGAGCTGGTGAGATGGCTCTGTGGCTAAGAGCACTGGTTTTTCTTTCAGAGGTACTTGGTTCAATCCCCAGCACCCATAGGGTAGCTGACAACTTGTTTATAGCTCCAGTTCAGGGGATCCTGCACTCTTAATCAGGCACACTTGTAGGCAAAATACCAATGTACATAAAATAAAAGTAATAAAAGAATTTTAGAAAGATTTCTGTGCTTAGACATGTTATGTATATGTTAGTGTATAGTCAACTTTCATTTGAGATATTAAAGAAAAAATAGACTGGTTTAGCTCTTGCTTAAATAAAATACATTTAACTAAGCATAACTTAAAAGTGATGTTTGTAAAAACATTTAAATATTTTTTAAAAGTAAGCTTTGGTATAAAACCTAGATGCGAAGACTTCTTCATGCCTTATGTGGTTCTTTATTTAACAACTCTAATGATCTTCAACATATGCATAGGAGTACTTATTACATGCAATGAAAGGTAGTAAATGGTTATATATGTAGGTTATAAATGACTTATCAGCACACATCTTTTATGATAATGTAACCTTGAAAGTTTATGAATATTGATATTTTAATTTTCTTATACTTTTCCTTTAATAACTTCCTAGGGCTTTTTGTTCTGGTGAATATGCTTCTGGAGAATTACAATGTAACAATACTAGATACAGAATGATCCTCTCTGACACCAAGACTAATAATTTTTAACAATATCCAAAAACATCATCATCATAGAAGCTCAAGCCATGCTGGCACCAGGGACAGACAGGCATGAAAGATTAATGTAATCTTGCATATAATGATGCACATTCTTACACAAAAAATCCATCTGCAGTGTCATGTCAGTCAGCAGAAACCTTTGATGGGTGGATACGGCTGGGTTGCCTCTTCTGGCAGGGATGCCCCAGAAAATGCTAAATGTGCTATGGTGCTCCGTGCCATCTGCAGTGCACCCACTCAGCCTGTCTTCACTGGCATTTCCAGTGCTGCATGGGATATTAGCAACTGTGGCAACAGAGATGTGCTGTGACAGACTCGTTTTCTCTGTGGACCTGGACTCTGGTCCTGTACATCGCCCTCCCTCTAGGTTCGGGGGTCTCATCATCTGGATGACAGAACTCTATTTTTCATAACCATCTCCTCTTTCTCCCTTCCTCCCTTCCTCCCTCCCTTCCTTCCTTTCTTCCTTCCTTCCTTCCTCCCTTTCTTCCTTCCTTCCTTCCTTTTTCTTGAATCTAGCAACTTCTGATATATAATCTTATACTAACCCTTTGACTAATTTATTCATGTGAGGTTGCCAAAGTGGTTTAATGTGGACAATTCAATGCCAGCTGTATTTTCAAAATACTCCTGTCCCCAAGCATCCAATTGTCTTATTTTGGGAAAACTAAATAGACAGGCACTAAGAAAAAAATCTCTAAACACTGTGTTGGATATCCCAAAGTAACTTACATAGTTGGAATGACTCTGTGGTCTTTATAAAGCTATAAACCACACCAGACAATGAACAATTAATCCTCTTTCCTATAATTCAGATATTTGAGAATAAATACTGTTTTATGACATGACAATGATATCTTGCCAAACCAAGCTGTAAAACTATAGTTTTTTGGTTTAAATATTCACTTTTGTGTGTATTTTTTTTATAGTAACAGAATATGAAGGGCATGCCCTGTCTCTGCTTGACGAATGTGAACTCCGGGGATTTGATGGGTAGGTTATATTTTTGGTATTCATGTCTGTCCAAATTATTTTAGTAAAAGTTTTGTTAGCTTTTAATCACTTATCTGGGACTGATACTTTTCAGTTGCTAGCCACATACTGATGATTGATGGTAATATATCATGGTCACCCATCCCTCAGGAACTGGCATTGATAATCCAAAAGAAAAATGTAACCATAAATACTGAGAAACTCTACATTTAACGTGCATGTATTTGCACTTATAATCCTAGGAGTTTGGGTTTGGCCATGTGACTATAAGAACACCGATGAAAGCTGTTAAATTCATCATATGGCATAATGATGTTATGGCCCTCTTTTACAAATTTACTGACAGCTTTATAGCTATCTAGTAGTGAATTTTGCTGTGATTAATTATGGTTGATATTTTGTAACAATGTATCTATTTTCTGAATGAATAAAGTATGCTGGCTTTAATTATCTCATAATTTATTGACAAGTAAATGGGTTTTCTTTTTTACAGGTTTAGCACTTTACTATGAATGGATTGTCACAGACTTTTATATTGCATATTCAATTAAGCAGTACTATGAAGCTTTAGTTTTTATTTCTAAGGACGAAAAACAAATCCTTATTCTACGTACCCTGCCCCACTGCCCCCTGTTACCACTGATGGCTGGGCACTTAAAGGACGGCGCTTACTTTCTTGAGGCCTGTACAGCCCCCTACTGTGCTTTCAAGTGTTCTAGTACAAAGTCTCCCTGGTCTGGTGGGACTGCCTCTTCTCTGTTAAAGGAAGACAGTGCCCCAGGTAACCTGAGGAACAGAGCGGTATGTTTGGTTTGCAAGGGGCCTGTGAGATGCTTAGACCAGGGTACCTATCCTATACCTTCAGGGCTGGTAAAGAGCAGTCATGCGCCACACTGTCCCCTATTTGTTGATTTCTTCTTCATCCTCATCTTCAAACCCCTCCTCTTCGTCCTTGACATTGGCAGCCTGGTGCTTCTGATGCTTAAACTACAGGTCGTTTATACTACTCTTGGCCTCAGTGAACTACTCACTAATGCCCTCTCCTGAAATCTAGTGCAGGAAGGCCTTGCCGTGGAATAGGGCCAAGAACTGCTCTGAGATATGCCTGAATAGCACATCTGGATGTGTGGCACTCTGGCCAATGACAGTAAGGCCATCTTCAGGCCCCATGGCAGGACGTTGAACATGGACACCTTGATGGTCTTGGGGAATCCACTCCACAAAGTAGCTGCTATTCTTGCTCTGGATGGCCGGCATCTGCATGTCTACCTCCTTCATGGACGTGGGGCCCTGGAAGATGATGGTCACAATCAAATAGTGGCTGTGGCATGGGTCACCTGTGATCATCATGTTCTTGGCATAAAAACAGCTGTTGTGTGATCTTGGACACTGTCAGGGTCACTATACTGCTGACTGTCCAGGCTATGAGCGGGGTAAAGCCAGGCTTGAAGAAGTGTAGGCATAGGAAGAGCACCATGTTCACTGCCCGTGTACACAGGTCAGAGTTAAACTGGCCAGAGAATAGCAGCTATATGATGACACTACACATGATGGCAAATACCATGTGGTGGCAGTCCCCGAAGCAGGTGTCACAGACATTCATAGAGGCACCGGAAACTTGTTTGTTTCCAGTGCATTGCTAGAGTGTGCTGAAATTGTTCAGTGGCATTTGAACAGTAGGAACAAGTCAAATGAGATGCTGAATTGATTTGCAAATGTCGTGGATTACCATATACAACGAAACATATTACTTTGGGGAGGATATTTGTGTGAGACTTGCTATCTGAGAGCTTAAAAGGGTGGGGTGTATATGATTTTGCCACATGGTGATGGGGAGGAGGCAAGAAAAGACCAGTGAACCTGTGAGGTATATAGAAAGGTGGTTGATCTTCATTTTCCCCAGAGTAAAAAGAAAGCTTTAATAATGCTTCCGATACATGAAGGGAAGTGCTGCCATCAAAGGAAGCACTGAATGAGAGAGAGAGAGAGAGAGAGAGAGAGAGAGAGAGAGAGAGAGAGAGAGGTTGAAAAGGGAGTAAATCTAGATGGGTATACTGTATAAGCATTAGTCACAAGAGAACTAGGTAGGAATTGCTTTATAATTTCATACCTTGAGATGGACAGAAGGATAAATAGGCTACAGTTAAAGATGTTATCTTGGAAGTGTACATTCAAAAGATAAGACTGGGGGAAGTCATGCGGACTGCTGAGCGACTTGTGTGGCAAACAGTCCCAAGCTGAAGTGCAAGGAGACCATGAGGCTGTCTTAAGTCTTTGCTTTGGACCCTGGTTAGATAAAAATTATGGTAACGGACTGAAATGACTCATGGGTGCCCCCAGATTCCTTGCTGGATGTGGTATCTGTCAGCATCTCCTTATGGAAATTCCACCATTACAGGGATTTAGACACCCTCTGCAGAAGGAAGAGAGATTGTTTAAGTGTAGAGTAAGAATTTTCCCTTTAGCTGAACATAGTAATCTTTTGATTTATTTCCCATGTAGAAATTATTTTGTGATATTAAAAGGTACATAGAACTTTTCACTATTACACATTCTTAAACCAAATTGTCCTGTCATATGAACTAGGCGAGTTCCTCAAGTCGCTCTGACTTTATGGTATACTGATTTACTTTGGGTAATACTTTAAAATTTCCATTAGGAGTCATCTATGTTCTAAATATTTAAATGATTCATTTATTTTGATGGGTTCAGTTTTCCTGAACCTGACATGGTTGGATTAATCCACTTAATTAAAGTGTAATTGTAATTCCCCTTACTCAGAAATACACAGAGTACTGTGAGAACACTGGAAACATTCTTTTAGTAAACACTGATCAAGTCTCTTAACAAGAATTGTTCAGACCCAAAATGTCCTGCATTGAACCTATTCAAAGAGTGGCCACAGGAATATTGTTTTGAAAAAAAAGTTTGTACAAAAGATTTAAAGATGGGACATGACCCAACATAGCATTTCATTTTGACCAGGAATGGGATCTCCTTCCTTCAGGAGTTTGGTCTGGGGCATGTCTGTTTGACTTGTTGGTTTGATGTGGCTGGTAAGTTGTGGCTTCTAGGCAGGAGTCTGAGAAGCTACAATCCAAAAAAAGCTTCAGTATAGCTTAGTCAGCAAAGTAAGAACAGTTTGGTGGATGGTGTTTAAGAAATACTATTTCCTAAGATTTTAGAGCTTTTAAAAACGAGTTCCATATGCTTCTGGGAAGACACATTGTGACATATTTCCAAAGCCAAGAGAAACAGCCGAGCAACACTCCTGACAGCTGGTGCCCCACTCCAGTGTGTTGGAGCAAACAGTGTGGGATCCATGGCTAAAATCTGGGGGAGGTTCAGGCTCCATATTTCCCCTATTTATGCTATAGAATGGCAAAGAAGAGAGCGTGTCAGCTGTGTAGACTCAAAGCTCAAAGCGGGAGTTGCACTCACTGTAAGGTGAACACTGTTAAATCAATCTGAAATATTTACGTTATTGTTAGTATACTGATCTTTGCTTTTCCTTTGTATTTTTATTTCAATTTCCTGGATTGCACAACTTGTTTCTTTTGATCATAATACAATGTTACTTGGCTAACATTGACATCTTCTCAATTTGACCTTGGTATCAGTTAATAAGGTTTGTTGCTGTCGTTGTTGTTGCTGCTGTGTTCAGCCAAACTCAGAGTCAGAAAGCGACCTGACATCCAACATTTCAAACTTAACATTGGTTGTGATAAGTGCTAAGCAAACAGTCCTTTTAGACCTTTGCCATTTCTCTTTTAGAGGAGGAAATAAACAAACACCCTGACCCCACTGTTCTAGAAAGAATCATCGTACTGAGGCCAGGGGCAAAGTTTCCTTGCTCTGAGAACAGCAAGATTTATCAGATACAAAGGAATAGTTCAAGTAGCTCTTCAGTGTAAAGTAAACTTATCACAAAAGGGTGAACTTTTTTCTTTTCTTATAGTATCCCATTTGCTGATGTTTTTATACTAAATACATTCCTTGGGCTCCTGTCACAAACCTGGACGTAATCTTAAGAGTTGGGCTAGTACTTTTCTCTCTGCTGTGACAGAACACCTAAGTGTAAACAGGGTAAGGAGGGAGCGGTGTGGTTTGGCTCAGTTTAAAGATGGTATAGTCTTCATGGTGGAAAGGCAGGGCGACAGGGCTGTGAGGCTGCTGGAAACATTGTTTCTATAGACAAGAGGCAGAGAGCTATGAATGCTAGTGCAAGCTCACTTTCTCCTGTTTGTATTTAATCAGGGAGGATAGCCTGCAGGATGTTGCTGCCCATGGTCAACCATTTTCCTCGTCAGTGAATCTTTTCTAGAAATACACTTGTACACTACCCCAGAAGTGTGTTTCTATGCTGATCCCAAACCCACTCAAGTTCACACTGAAGATTAATAGTGACCTAGTAGTTGTTGACGTAAATCGGTATATCCCTTTCTAATTCTTTCAGTTTCATGTTGACCTTAGTGGTTCAAACTGACTTTCAAGGTAATGCAATTCCAATGAGGCTACTTTCTCTGGATTTCATATATAGAATGGAGAATGATACATTCAATGAGAGTGTAGATACTCACTAGTGGGTAGCCATTGGAAAGTTACTTAATCTTTCTAAACCTTAGCTTCCTGGTCTGTAAATGGAGGCTATCAATATCTATTGTCTGCAAGTATCACTTAAATAAGTTAATACCTGGAGAGTATGGAGTATATGTCATTCATATATATATATATATATATATATATATATATATATATATATATACATTTCACTATATTGTGAATATATATATTCACTATATTACATATATTCAGTATATTCATACACAGACACACACACACACATTCACTAACTGATATTCACTAATGGTACTTAATCATTGTTACTTTATTGCTACAGTTATCATTTGAATTTATTTCAAAAGATTTTCCTAACAAAATGTCACAGGTTATTTATTTATTTATTTGTCTGGCAGAATACTCACAGGAAGGGCATCTTTAACTCTAGCAATGAGTTTACATACATATGATGGAGGTCACTTGTAGTCACGTGCTGCTACCCTATGTCTTACAAGAGTCAAGCCTTTTCAGCTAAACCCATGTTTTTTATTTTTGGAGGGAAGAGTTTACATGGTCCTTTCAAATCACACACAGACATCAGCATGTACATAGTCATGGCTAAGGGTTTTAACAGAGTTCATGAAACATTGATAGAGCTCATGGAAAACATTGAAAGCAAACATAAAGTTAAAGAACTGGAAGTGACAAGCCTTTGAACGTCAGCAAGCAAATTCTGGTTAGATTAAGTTGGTATTTTCACTTTTTTAATACTTTGTAAGTCAACCATTTTGTCTATGGAGAACTCTGGAGAATTCTGGTTGTATAAAGGGTATGGACCTGTGCAGTGCTGTGTCTTCTGAGCCATTGAGACAATGGCTAAATATTTGAAGTTATTTTGAGTGATCTTATCCACTACACAGACACAGGCACTGTGTAAGTGAGGTTAGAAAATGTTTTAGATTCTAGATGTCATGAATGTCAACTAATCCTGCTTCCTTCTGCTTGCTTCCTTGTTGAAGTGTTGTCTGTGTTGGTGGAGATGGATCCGCGAGTGAAGCTGCACACGCTTTGCTCCTGAGAGCTCAGAAGAATGCTGGGGTAGAGATGGACAGCTCCCCGACTCTCACTGGAGCTCAGCTTCCACTTGGCTTAATTCCAGCAGGCAAGGCATAGCTATGGGTTCCTTCAACTGCTCCTTGTCCTAGTTTGCTTTCTATCGCTATGACCAAACAGCTTGACTAAAATTAAGTTGGGGAGAAAAGGGCTTATCCCATTGGTCGAGGTGGGGAAGCTAAGAACTGAAGCAGAGGCTGGGCAAGGGCGCTGCTTACTAATTGTTCTCTGTGGCTTTCTCAGCTACCATCAGCCCAGGACTAGCACCACCCACAGTGGGCTGGACTTTCCCATATCCTTCATTAATGAGAAAAGAGTACTTCATAGCCCAGAGTCTCGCCTACAGGCCAGTGTGATATATTTCTCAACTGAAGTGCCTTCTTCTAGTTTGTGTCATGTTGACAAAGCCAAACCCATACAGTGCTCTCGTTCTTTCACCCTGTTTCCTATCTCCTAATATACAGAGTATAGCATGAGTCAAATGGGTCAACTTTGGCTCTGAAATAGCCTCACTTGACTTCCAGTATGTCCTTCCACAGGCATATGTGAAACTTGGGACAAGTCATTTAACCTTTTAGATTTTTTTCTAATCTACATCAGAAGAATCATGTATAATATCCACTCAATTACAAGATTATTGCACTAGGAAGTTTGATGTGCATAAAGGGTATATAGACACTTAAGCAGTAGTCAGTGCAATTTTTATTTCACTATGAAAAAGTCTAACACCTAATGTGTAGGTTCCACCATGGCATGAAAAGATGATATTTTTACCTGCAAAAATAATAAAAGCAAAGGAATGCCCTGGAAGCACTTGCAGAATAGAAAAAAAGCCTTTAATGGGAGGTGATGGTGTCATAGTAGGACAGTTGATGGACCGTCCTGCATGCATGCCACAGAAAGCAGTCTGCGTTTGACCTGAGAAGCAGTAGAGAACTGTGGGACACTTCAGATCCGGGGAACCATTCAATGGAGCCTAATCTAGGAGGATTCATTTTGATGCAGGGTACAGAATTAATTGTGGGAAAGGTTGGGAGAAAGCAGAGGTCCGAGCCAGGGAAATGGAGAAAGGCTATGATTCAGAAAAGAGTATTTTATTATTTATGTAATTCACTCATCCCACTGAGCAATGATAGAGGGGATTCGCTACCTTTTTTCCCACTTAAACAAGTTGGCGTTGCCATCACTGCAGTAAGGCACCATGAGGATGGAAAGGGTCTATTTCATCTCATGGCTTCTTCTTACAGCTCGTAGTGCAGTATGAAGAGAAGTCAGGGCAGGAACTTGAGGAAGGAACCCAGAGGCAGGAAATAAAGCAGAGGCCACGGAGGAATGCCGCTTACTGGCTTGCTCTTCACGGCTTGTCCATCTTGCTTTGTCATGGCATCCAAACAACTTGCCCAGTAGTTACGTGACGCACAGTGAGGTGGGCTCTGTCACATCAATCATCAATCAAGAAGATGCCCAAAGGCCAATCTGATGGGGCATCTTTTCAATCGATGTTCCCTCTCCACAAATGACTCTGGCTTACATCAAGTTGACACAAAACTAACCAACACAGAAGTCATTATGCAAAATTGTTAGGACAAAACTAGGAAAAATATTTTTTCATATGAAAACAAAAAAAAAACATGTGTGGTTGAAGAAAATTCAACGTGTGTTTGATAGCCATATCGTGTCATACATTTAGAATTATCCATGCTATGCGTCTTGCTATTACAGAGATAGCTGTACTAATGTATTTAACATGCGGATGATTCTGGAAGAGATTAGCTTTCAATTATTGTAAATTGTGAATTTACAATAAATTGTATTTGTGATTTTGCAAGTGTATATGTTATTCAGTAGCTACTTATAGAGATCATTAAAGGGAAAAAAACAGAAACGGATCCAAATACCTTTGTAAAATATAAAGTCTTTTGCATAACCAATAATTTAAATGGGGAGAGATTAGAGTACATCTTGACAATTTAAGGCACTTATAAAAACCAATAAGGGTCTTGAAGAAGATAATAAACGGCTCTGACTGAAGGAGGTAGGGAAGAGATGGAATTTAGATGATTGCTTCATCCGAATTTACTTCTTGACCCTTTCAGTGTCCTTTCGGTAGTTCTGCCTGTGGCTGGTGGGAGCTTCCTGGCAGGGTATGTGCCCAGGCTGCCGTGCTTCTCATTAGCACTTGGATCTCTGAGGTCATTCACTAACCACCGCAGCTCAAAAATCGGAAAGTGCACCATCTAAGAAGTGTGTGTGTGACATGGAGGGGAGCTGGTTATAAAAGTCAGTCATTATGCTCATGTCTGTAATATGTAACCAATTTTTTTACAATGCATAATGTTGAGGCCCTGAGGATTTCTGCTGCCGCCCCCCGCCCCCTCCCGCCCGCCGCCCTGCTTAATTTCAAAGCACATTTCACATCTGAAAACACCCTGTTTTTCAGTGGCTATTTCCAGGAATGGCATTGCCATCTTTTTGTTTTGAAGATGCAGCAGGCTGCCAAACCCTGGTAGTTGGATAAGAGTTGCAGCTTGCTAATTCTGTCCAATAGGAAAGGACAGCCACGTGTGGGCTGTTTAATATAAGGATGCTATGCCTAGTCAGAGCTTTTGATGGAGAAGAGGATCAAGAGCTAGGCAGGAAGTTTCCAAGCTGCCGGTGAGGAGACAATCTGCCTTTGAAGCCATTTGCCTCCTGGAGAGAGACACCCAGAGGGAGAGTGTTTAGTAAATTACTCCACTGAGCCAACAGACTAAGCCGCTGAATTATCCTCAGACTCAAATGTATCAGATGTGGGAAAGCCTGTGTTTGAACTGCTGGCCATTAGGAATGGTGCTTGTTGCTATGGTAACTGGTGCTCAGGAACTATACAAACAGTCTGATTAGAAGGGAAGGGGGTTGGGGAGTTAGCAAGGAAAAGCCTGAGAGGACATAAAAATAAAAAAATAAAATAAAATAAAAAATCAATCCTGTTGTTGTAAAACAAGACTTAATCTACACGCTGATGGCTCCGAACCATATATTCCTATAGAGTTTGCATAAATAAATTTCGTGCTTTCCAATTAATTTGAGGAGGATAAAATATTGCCGAGGGACCATTAATTTCTCTGATATTTAAGGCAAAGAGCCGATGTGTAGGCGCTGCTTTCATGAGAATTTTAGATATGCTTGGCTAGGAAGTCATTACATCACGTTTATCTGCTTGGATGTGGGAGACATTAACAGCCTTATGAATATTCATGCTGTCTGGTTAATTAAGTTAATTGTTCTGCAGAAGTGCTTGCACTTCCAAGGACAATTTTATTTATTTATTTATTTATTTATTTATTTATTTATTTACTCATTCATTCATTCGTTCGTTTGTTTGCTGCTTCTGTTGGAGTCCGTGGGTGCTGCCTTGTACTTCATCAGAGTTCCACTTTGTTTTTCATGAAATGCTGCACCCCCAACACCGCATCACTGCAGCTCTCTTTTTTACCACATTTCAGCATGTGTGTGGGAGGGCCGGGGCCGGGGGGAGGGGGGCAACGTTACTTGTAGTGTTTAAAAAAAATAACTTTTCCTGTAAATTAAAATGCTTATCTTCTGCTATTGATGTGAGCAGCATGGTCTTCTCTGTTGTGGACATTTTGTTTTCAAACCATGTATAGTTTTCTGGAGGGGTAAAGTACCTCCTTTAACTTTATGACTTCAGAAGTACTTTCTTCTGGGCCTTCAGGTTTCCTTCAGAGTGCCAAAGAAACTCACGTTCAAACATCAAGGTATGCTTTAATGAGCAGCTGATGAGTAGTTTCTGACCTCTGGTCATAGACGGCTGAACTGTGTGAAATCCGAGGACAGTTGCAGAGCTCGGCAGGTCATGAAAGCAGCGAACTGATCTCTAGCATTCCAAAAGGACTTCCGCCCTCACCGTACTTGAGACCGGCGGGAGCAGTCTGTACATCCCTGGTCATGAGGTGCACCCTTTGCCACTGTGCATAACAGCATTATGTTATGTTTTCTTCAGACTTTCTAGAGGAATTCCTTTACAGTCTTCTAATTAACCCCAGGGACGGAGGAAGTGATGTCATGGGATACTGTGATCAATAACCCTGAAGGTCCCTCTCTAATTATGTGTCCTTTTGAAACCTTAACTGTAAATCTGATGCAGCAAGGAAAAAAAAACGGGTTTGTTTTCCTTCTGGATGATTCCAGATTCATCATGCATCGTGTGGCCAATCAATACAGGCAGGAAAGATCCAAAAGATCTTCGAGAGTTCTAGTCAAAGACACCCAGAGTAAAGGGTTCTAGGCTACTTGTTTGCAGACCAAGGGTTCACACTGAGAAATCCTTGAAACTTACCTAGGTCCAGTCTGTGCGCCCCACCCCCCACCCCTACCTTTTTCTCTCCATCGAACCAGTTGGAGGTAAAACCTGGGAAGGAGGTGGTGTTACGTACGACTGCTTATTCACAGACTGTGCCTCTGTAAAATTCACTTGGGCATCTTAAAAATTACAGGCTGATTCATGATATCTAGAGTGGGACCTAAGAATCTTTTTTAAAGTTAATTTATCTCTATCAGTTGGTTTAAATGGCTTTCCCTCACTTATTTTTAAATTGACTAAAAGCGCTCATAGTCACATGTATGGCATGTTTGGAACATGTGGACATCTTAGAATGACTAAGTTTGATTCATTATCACATGCGCTCCTCCACATACTTCTCATTTCTTGTGTGTAAGAAAATGAATTCTACCCTTAGCAGTTTTCAAGTATGTTACACATTAATTGTACTCACTGGGCTTTACACTAGAACTCCTGAACTTTCTCTCTCTAACTTGGATTTTGCCTCCTTTGTCCAGCATGGCCCTCACTTCCCATCTCTCCACTGCTGGAACCTGAGCCCCTGCTCCCTGCTTCTTTGAGTTCAGTTGTTTTATATCTTTTGTTTTTTTTTTTTTCTGTTTGTTTGTTTTTTCTTCAGATTTCATACGTAAGTGAGATTTTCTCTAGTGTTCATTTTCTGCATACCTGCCTTATCTTACCAGCCATACTATCATACAAATTTGTCCACATTGTCCCAGATCCCCGGGCTGTCATGATTTTAAAGGTTGCATTCCATTGTAAATATATGCCGTATCTTTCTGTATGCATTCATCTAGCGAGCACTGGAGCTGATCCTAAATCTTTGCTCTTGTGAAGATTGATGCGTGAGCAGGGACTCGAAGATAGGTCTGTGACACACTGCTTTTATTACCCGCTCATGTCTCCTCACCCAGCTAGTCACAATACTATTCTTAGCTTTCTGTTCTCAGGTTGTGCGCGTGTGTGTGTGTGTGTGTGTGTGTGTGTGTGTGTGTGTGTGTGTGTGTAAGCAAACACTAGAATAAACTAGAGTTTCATTCTAGGGCCTAAATGCCCTCCACTGTCTATGTACACCACATTTTCTTTACCCATTCATCTGTTGGGGCTATATATGGGCTGATCATCACTTTCGTTACTGTAATCAGTGCTACTGTCAGCATGGGTCTGCAGGTCAGTCTGTGGTATTTGTCTCACTGTCCTTGGACTATTGTGGGTTTGTTGGAAAGCTTCCATGTTGATTTCCAAAGTGGCTCCTGCAGTTTACACTCCTACCAACAGTCAACAAGGGTTTCTCTTTCTCCACATATTTGTCAGCTTTGGTTGCCAGTTGCCTTCTTGATGATAGCCACGCAGACTGGGGTAAGATAGGATCCAGAATGGCTTAGTTTGCATTTCTCTGATGTCTAAGGACAATGGACACCATTGAGCTATTGAGCATCTGTGTTTTTTTTTTCTTTTGAAAACTGTTTATCCAGTTTAACATTGACTTAATGATGTGTGTTTTATGTTTAATTTTTGCAACTCTTTATATAGTCTAGATATTAATCCCCTTTCTGATGTGTAGTAGTCAGAAGAATTTCTCCGACTCTGCAGACACTCTTTTCCTCCTGACGGTTGCACCCTTTGTAGCACAGAAGCTTTAATTTCATTTAATCCATCGATGAACTTTTAGGCTATTTCCTGTACTGTTAGAATCATTTTCAGAAAAATCCTTGCATATGTCTATCTCTTAAACTATTTTACCTGTATTTTCTGGTAGCAATTTTGAGTGTTTTGGTACTACAATCATGTGATTTCTGTCTTTGAGTCCAGTCATGCAACTGTCTTGTTGGTTTGCTATGTTGGGCAAGTCTTATACTCTTGAAATACAATAAATCTGTTGACAACACGTGATCTTCATAACGTTATTTCTTTTGCTACTTTCTGCAGAGAATTTTTATGCACATTCTTCAGGGAAAGAGGTCCCTAGTTTTCTTTATTATTGCTGTGTTCTTATCTTGTTATGGCAGTGGATTTTGTAGAATGGCTTTGGTAAAAATGTGGAATACACCATGAATTTGCATGGCATCATTGTTCAAGGGTCAAGCTCTTCATCTGTTTCATCCCGACTTTAGTATATTGTTACCAAAAGAACAGTTGTTGAGGTTTTAAGTTGTATTTCTACGATTAGTGATGGCCCCACTGGCCATTTGTATGTCTTCTTCAGTAAAATCACTAGTCATAAAATTTACTCATTTTTTGAAAAACAAATGTAATGTCAAATTAAAAGACACATTTGAGTTCCTTGGGTATGAAGTCATTGTTTAATGTAATCACATTTTGGTTAAAGACAGACTTCATATACAGTGATGGCTCTATACATTCATAACGAGGCTCACATGTTCTTGTTGACCAGTAAACACATATTGAGTCAAGGACACTACTGTAGAAGAATTCCCAAGAAAACTTAGAGCTCTGGGGAAATTTTTGAAAGCATAGACCCAAGACATCAAGTAGTTTCCACAACAGAGAGGACTGTTTGTGGTGTATTATGTGGGCAAGCAAATCTATGATGAAAAAGAACAAGCATCCACCATGGGTGTTTTTCTGAAAAGAAACCCCTTCCCCCAACAGGGGCCTCAGCCAGGTCCTTTGAGGAGGATCCAGAAGATGGCACTGCTGAGACAGCAAAGCCTGAAGCAGCTGAAGGGAAAGACAGTGATGCTTGCTATTGATGTCCACAGTGGGCATGTTTCTACCGTGTATGCTAATGTCTTTTTAAAGATTTATATTTAATTTTGTTTGTATGTGGGGAACTATGTGAATGGGAGTGCACTTGGGAGGTTAGAAGAAGGCATCAGAACCCCCTAAGTTAGAGATATAGGCACTTGTGAGTTGCCTGATATGAGTGCTGGGAACTGGATTTCGGTCTTCTGCAAAGGCAGTATGCACTCTTAACAGCTGAGCAATCTCCATGGCCATGATTCCCCTAAGTTTTGAAACAAATATATTTAAAGGGCAAGAAAGTTTATAGAGAAAAAGTTTGTAGAGCAAGGGCATAATAAGAATGTCCATGTTTTAACATAACTATTATTCACAGGCCAGTGCCTTATTGAGCCAGCATCAGAGAAACGTCCTCCAGCAGCGGAACAGTGACCACAGCCATACGTTACACAGAGAAAGACACCTTGGGCCATACAGCTCTAAATGAGATGTTTCTATCAAACCCCTTCACTCAGAGCTCAGGGAACCCCTCGGCAGAGGAGGCTGAAAGAGTTTAAGCACCAAAGGGGATGGAGAACAAGGCCCTCTGAGTCAAACTGGGGAAGGCTCATATGAACTCACAGAGACGTAAGCAGCAAGTGCAGGGCCTCAGCAAGTCCACACCAGGTCCTCTGTGTAGATACTGTGGCTTTCAGTTCAGTATTTTTGTGGGACTCCTGAATGAGTGGAGTCTCTGCATTATTGTCACTGCTCTTTGGCTCTTCTGTTGGTTTGCCTTGTTCGACTTTGATGTGATAGTTTTATCTTATTATACTTTATGTTGTTGTTATCTTTTAGAAGTCAGTTCTATTCCGATGAGAGACATAAAGGGAGTGGATGTGAACGGAACGGGAGGTGGACAGGAACTGGGAGGAGTATGGGGAGGGGATATATTGTAATCAGGATATATTGTATGAAAAAATCAATTTTCAAACAATATCCAGTCATTAAAGAGTAAAAGTTTTTAAAATTTAAAACTTTATCAACTCACAGTAAGCTAAAGTTAACTTAGTGCTGAATGAAAAGCTGCAAATTTACTCTAGTATTGAATTATAACATTCATAAAATTAATAATAGCATGCAGCGTTGTCCTAAGCCTTTATACCCATGCTTCGACTTACACTACTTCATTTCTGAAAGCCCCACCTTAAACTGCTGTTTTTAAGAATGTTCTTTGCACATTTCCTCTGTTTGTTTATTTGTTTGTTTATTTTTACTTTTATGTCATATACTCACTTTTATTTCTTTTGTTTTTTGTTTTAATTTTTATTGGTCATTGTATTTATTTACATTTCAAATGTTTTCCCCTTCTTGGTTTCCCCTCTGCTAACCCCTATCCCATCCCTCCTCCCCTTTGCTTCTATCTATGAGAGTGCTCCACCCTCAACCACTCACTCCTACCTCACCACCCTAGCATTCCCCTATGCTGGGCATCAAGCCTTCAGAGGACCAAGGGTCTCTCCTCCCATTGATTGCTGATAAGGCCATCCTCTGCTACAGCTGGAGCTATGGGTTCCTCATTTGTATTCGTTGGTTGGTGATTTAGTCCCTGGGAGCTCCGGGGCAGGGGGTCTTGTTACTTCCTACTGGAGGAGGAAGACCAAAGTGTGGATGCTTCAGTACTACTTAGAAGGGGGAACAAAATAGTCACAGGAGTTAGAGGGTGGGAGGGACTTGGGAAGAAGAGAGGAAGGGGAGAGAGAAATCGGGGGAGGGGTGTGGTTGCGGGATCCGGTGTGGGAAGAGATGGAGGAGAGGTACAGAGGGTCATGAAATTGAACAGAAGTGTGTAACAATGGGAGATGGGGAACTGGGGGTGGCCACTAGAAAGTCCCAGGTGCCAGGAAAGCAAGAGGCTCTCAGGACCCAACAGGGAAGGCATTAGCTGAAGTGCCCAACAAAGGGGAGAGATAGCCTGTAAAGACCATATCCAGAGGTTAGACATGCTCCCGGCTGTGGGATAGGACCACCCACCCATCTCAAAAATATTAAGCCAGAATTGCTCCTGTCTAAAGGAAATATAGAGACAGAGAGTGGAGTGGGAACCCAGACACTATTGTTGATGCCAAGAAATGCTTGCCGACAGGAGCCTGATATAATAGTCTCCTGAGAGGCTCTGCCAGATCCTTACCAATATAGATGCAGGTACTTGAAGCTATCAGACTGAGCACAGGGACTCCAGTGGAGGAGTTAGGGGAAGAACTGAAGGAGCTGGAGGGGTTTGCAACCCCATAGGAAGAACAACAATATCAACCAAGCAGACCCCTTTCTTCTACTTAGATATGTGTAGACACATGCTTATCATCTCGTCAGGGTTACCTATATTGCAGCACAGTAATCTGTGACTTGGGTTTGAAGCCAGGAGCAATGGCACACAGCTTAGGTCTGCACAAGGCTTTATCATCCAGGTTTCTGGAGGTCTGCTCTTTAATGTTGGCGTGGTGACAATGGCACTTAAGAACACATTTCTCAGGCTGGATAGCCATTACAAACTAGGCATGTCTGTTTGGGATGTGAGCCCTTACCAACTATGGACTGCCCTGTGTGAACATTCTCCAGTTCTGTTAGTCATTTCTCATTCCACTGATATTATCTTGGGCTGGGCAGAAGCTTTTCACTGGAGTATACTTCTCTGTGTGTACACCTTTGCTCTTGTGCCGTGTTTTAGGAATCCGAGCAATAGCATGGAGCTCTCCCCCTCTCCTGTCTCCCACTGAATGTCTGAATATCTAATCCATTGTCATTTGGGTTTGTGTACAAGTTGTGGGAGGGTCTAATTTCATTCTCCTGCACGTGAACAGCCAGTCTCCAGTTTCAGTGACCATAACTTACTTTTGTTATTGTTTTGTTTTTGTACATGTGTGGAATATCGGTTGACTGTAAGTGCTGGAATTTTCCATTTTGGGTCTTTATATTCTATTCTATTGAGTATGCATCTGTTTTTAATGCCAGGAGCACGCTGTTTCAATGACTATAGTTTTATAGATTTTGAAGTTAGGATATATGCTGCCCCTACCAGCTTTCCTCTTTCAAGATTTGTTGTAGTAACTTGGAGTCCTGTTTTTTCTTTTTTTTCTTTTGGTTTCTATGAGAAATCCTGTAAATTTTCATAGAGACGGCATTGAATCCTTTGGCAGGGGCTGCTTTGGGTAGGCTAGCTATGATGACAATATGTAGTCTTCTGGTTTGTGAACACACAATATCTATGCATGTAATTCTGTCACCATAAACCTCTTTCATCAATGTTTATACTTTTAAGCTTGCAAATCCTTCATTTCTTCAGCGAACTCTGCTAAGTACCTTTGGTAGTGTTCATAAATCGTTTTATTGTCTTGACTTATTTATGACAAGTTTCTATAAGTAAGTTTAAAAACTGTATGTACATATTAATTTTGTATCCTGCGACTCTACTGGAGTCTCTGGGTTTGACTCAGAGCTACCTTGATCGTGATATTTATATTATTCCCTCAAAAATACAATTATATAGAAGCTTACTCCATTCAAGTTTAATGAATGAGCCTTCAGTTTCTACACAAAAATAAGAACTGACAAAAGCAGAATGTCTGTGTTCAACAAAGACAAATTGCATAGACATATAAATGAGAAAAATTCAGCCAATACTGGGAAAATACAATATCACCTTAAACTCTGACAGGCATGTTCAAAGTACATTCAGTGAGTCCTAGAGGTACTCTCTCACTTCAAATCGGTTTCCTTTCTATGCCTGAGAGAAAAACTGCCCTACAGGAAGACAATATTAAACTTGATTGTGGTCATTTAAAAGTGTGTACACAGGACATAGTTTCTGATTTTCATAATCATTAAGGTAATTCAAAAACACTCTCGAGTTCCTCCATCTACTCACTAAAGGGAAAAAACTCCCTAGTGAAGGATCTGTCACGTTTATGTGTGACCGTGACCAAACTCATTCAGAGCCTGCTTCCAAAGAGCAGAGTAAGAAGCCATCTGTCTTCCAGGCCAGTAAAGACATTGGAAATTATAGGGAGAGGGTCAGTTGGGCAACAGGTAAAAGTCAGCATTTTCTGGTGGTTTATTAGAAGTGATCACTAGTGACAATTTGACTCCTTCTTTTCTGATTTCTTTATCACATTCTCTTACTAACTGCTCTGACCAGGACTCCCAGGAAGATTTTTGAGTAGAACTGGTAGGATTGACCTCAGGGTTCTGGCTGCATTCCTCCTTGACCAAGGTTGTGTTTTAAGTAATTGGAGTCAGAACAGGGCTTATTTTGGTGAATCAGTCAGAATTACTTCTGCAGTTGGTAAGGTGAGCTTTGTTCCTGCTGTACTGTTAAGAGTTCTGGTTTAACTATGCTTATTTTCTGTTAGTAATTAAAATGTGTTTATCAATACTTAGTTATATATAATTATTTCAATGGCATCTTGTTAATGGCAGTGGCTGAGGTGTTTCAGCTTCTGTAACTGAACACTGAAGGACAGACAAGGTTGCAAGTGACACATTTGAAGCACATACTCATGGGCACAGACATGCCACTTCCTAACCAAATCCAGGGGATGGATCTCTGTCTTAGGAACTAGTGCGCAACAGACCCATGCTTTCACAGCTCTTGGTCAACATTGACTTCTACCAGTTGCCCAACTGACCCTCTCGCTATACTTTCCATTGTCTTTACTGCTTGGAAGACGGATAGCTTCTTACTCTGCTCTTTGGAAGCAGGCTCTGAATGAGTTTGGTCACGGTCACACATAAACGTGACAGATCCTTCACTAGGGAGCTTTTCCCCTTTAGTGAGTAGATGGAGGAACTCGAGAGTGTTTTTGAATTACCTTAATGATTATGAAAATCAGAAACTATGTCCTGTGTACACACTTTTAAATGACCACAATCAAGTTTAATATTGTCTTCCTGTAGGGCAGTTTTTCTCTCAGGCATAGAAAGGAAACCAATTTGAAGTGAGAGAGTACCTCTAGGACTCACGGAATGTACTTTGAACATGCCTGTCAGAGTTTAAGGTGAAATTGTATTTTCCTATTATTGGCTGAATTTTTCTCATTTATATGTCTATGCATTTGTCTTTGCTCAACACAGACATTTTACTGTTGTCAGTTGTTTTTGTATAGAAACTGAAGGCTCATTCATTAAACTTGAATGGAGTTAGCTTCTATATAATTGTGATTTTTGAGGAAATAATATAAATAGCATGGCCAAAATAGTTATGAGTCAATACACTATTCTCCAACTTATGGTTCCAGAGAGAGAACACAGGCCTTACACATGCTAGCAAACACTGCACTATTGGGATGATATACCCAGTCCAATTTTCTAACATTTTGTGGTATTTTCTAACTTTTAAATCACTTAGAAGTTTAACAGACAATCCCGCAAACATTTGACAAGCATCTGTGCTGTGAATAGAAAGCTGCTTGTCTAATGCTCTAACAACTTTTCTGTCATAAACTTCCATTAATTTTCGTCTGAACATTGCAGGGGAGGGTGTGTGCAATAAGAGCACATGGTAATTTAAAACACAACTCTACTGATAATACATGTTTCAAAATTGTTTTGGCAGGATCTACCAATGTGTTGGCACATTCTCTCTTTGGAATTCCTCACGTGGTGACTGCAACCATGCACATTATACTGGGTAAGGATTCTTCTAGAGACGTCCAGGTGGAATAAGGAAGTTCTTATTCATGTAAGTAACTATTGTGTTTCTGTCAGTCTTATCTAGGATTGGTAAGTTCTCCATCTCTAAGCGTAGCAATGTTTGAATGAAGCTCAAAGGCAGGGTGTCTTCTGGCTAAATTGCCTTTCGTTTTAACTACTTGCTTTGAAAAGAGCAATAAATGAGGTTTTACTATAATCTTAGTGGAAAAAATATTGTAAAACCCAGTTTTTTTTAACATAATGAGAATAGTTCATGCATGTTATTTGCATATGTAATCTGCACTATTGTTTGATTGCAACAAGACTTCAGGCATATAAGATTATGTTATTCAGAGGATGAAAACTACCAGGGCACATCCATGGGTCATAAATCATCCCATGTGATGGCATGAAAGTTCAGATAAATGCAATGCAAAACTAATATTAACTCTGTTTCCCCGGTACATCTACTTCAGCATCAGAACCCTAATCTTATTTTTTATGACATTGATATAGGCTATAAGATTTACTACTTTAAGTTCCTTTGCTCATCACATGAAAAGGTTGTAAGTGGTGTTTATAGTTTTTATAACAAAGATAGGTAATGAGAAAGCAAGGTTAATAGTGATGATAGATGGTACCTTGCAGTATTTCTCAAGTAAATAAACATTCTCTCTGATGTTTGCTGTTTCGGTCACTCAATGATGGACTGGATTCACCATTCCAGGTCACATACAGTCAGTGGACATGTGCACCTTTAGCTCTGCTGGCAAGCTTCTTCGCTTTGGGTTCTCAGCCATGTTTGGCTTTGGTGGAAGGACGTTGGCTCTGGCAGAGAAATACCGATGGATGTCCCCTAGTCAGCGGAGAGACTTTGCTGTAATCAAAGCATTGGCCAAACTTAAGTAAGGGTTCTTCTTAAGGCAAAAATTCTATATCCCAATGCCAATGACTATTAGTACATTTTATTATATTTTTTTTTAGGCCAGAGGATTGTAAAATATCATTTTTACTAGCGGGTTGTTCTCAGGATGAACAAGAAAGGTAAATAAAAGCTCGGTGTATTGTTGATACCTTTACTTCTCTTTATTTGTAGTAAAATATGTACAAATGAATTGCCTGCATGTATGTATGTGTACCATACACATGCCTGGTGCCCACTGAGGCCAAAAGAGGGTATCAGATACCCTGGAACTGGAGTTACAAATATCGTGTGCCACCATGTGGTAATGGGAATGAATGGGGGTCCTCGACAGTGGCAACCATAATCTTCGCCATTGGAACCCTTTGTTTCCCTTTAAATAATACGCTACTTTTACATAAAAAATGTACCTATGAGTACAGAATCAGAGATTCTTACCTCTTCTAGAAAAGGTGATGTTGAGGTTCTGCCTTCAGAAGCAAGCACGCATCCAGACTAGCAGTCCAACGAGTTTTGGTACAACCATGAGCCTCAAGCCCACAGTCTTGATCCTTATGAGAATTCATGGAGAGTCATGGAATTTCAATATTAAGGCAACAATAAAGAAATGTTCTACAGTTACTAAAAAATGAAAAATGCTCCTTATAATACATTTATACCTTAAGTGATATTCTATTAGGGAAAGTCCTGCAATTACAGGTTCTCTAGTCTCCTTGTGTTTAGCAGATGTTAGCTTTGCACATGTGTGACATGTTTTTGTTTCTGTCGTTTTACTTCTAGGAAAGCACAGAGATCTCCAGAATCTGGTGAGTCAGAAAGAATCTGCTTGAAGCCCTATCTTGCATTAGTGACTGGGGAGAGGATGTAACCTGGTACTTTATTTTCTTTAGACTGTGGTGGCCACTGGCAAACCATCCGAGGGCAGTTCTTGAATATCAGCATCATGGCGATCCCCTGTCTATGTTCAGTGGCACCCAGAGGCTTAGCACCTGACACTAGGTGAGTATTTTTATGCCTACTAAAGCTTACTTTTTAATAAATATTTTTCTTTGGTAATACTTTAGCTAGCTAGAAACTTGTTAAACATATATTCTCGGATGAAAGTCCGAAGAATAAATGTCAGCGATTGGAATGCTCACTACAAATGGGGCATCCATCTCATCCTTGACCCCTGCCAAGAATCGAGGACCATGATAGAAGAGAGCTAGAAAGACTGTAAGAGCCAGAGGTCAGAGGGGAGCTGCAGCAGTGCCTTCTGGACACGACAGTATTTGTTCATTCATAAACTCAACAGTAGCTGCCGTTGCCTGAACAAGATGTATTTAAGATCCAGCCAGTGGACATTCCAGCATGGTGTGAGGAGGGGCCTGTGGGCTCCAACCCCCTAGCTGAGGAGCTATTAACTACTGAAGGCTTCTGAAGGGAGGAGGAAGAGTCAGTTTTCATTAAGGATGTGACCACTGGTAGTTTGTGGTTGAATGTGGATGGCCCCAAGTTCATGAGTACATGAGCAATACAAGTAGACTTGGTGGATTATTGAGAGATAAAAGATAACACAACAGTGGGGAATGGGTGAGAATGTAGGAAGTAGATATTAGAGGAATTAGGAAAAGAAGTATGGGGGTAAATATGATCAAAACATTATAAGAATGTCTCAAAGAATTAATAAAAAGAATAAGTGGGTTAGAAAAGTAGCTGCTCTTTGTATGATATTAAGTCTTCCTTAAGGATTTGTCCACATGATGGATTGTGAACAACTATTGAACTGGAGAAAACTGGCCTATAATCACTTGCATTTTACTAACCCTCTGGCTAAAGTGTTCTTAGGTCTCATTGGCATTAACTTTGGGTTGTGCCTCCTTTGTTTGCTTTCATTTCACTACTTGTTGAGACTATTATAATAACTGTTGATGTTTCTTGGAATGTCTCTGCACTCTCATTTTTATACAAACGTATTCTTAATATGAGGACTGGAGAGATGGCTCAGTAGGTATAAGTGTGTACTTCTCTGTCAGGGGATCTGGGTTGGCTTGATGCTTCCAATTAGAGAGACATTTTGGATTTGCTTAATGCGAACCATGGTGCATAGGAATCCCTTGGCTACATTTCAATGAATTAACCAGCAAGGCATTTTATATCTGCTCAGAATTACAGGTACCCTTTCTTTGCACATTCTTGTAAGCAAATGTTCATTTTTAACCTAGAAAGTAGTTTTCTCCCAAATGTAATCATGTAGAACAAAGGGGGAGGAATAATATTTATAAACTCACACAACTAAGAAAGACGATGTGTAAAGACAGGGCCATGAACACTCAGGTGCTGTCTGTCTTCAGAGGAAAGAGACAGCATGGTGGGTAGGAGGAGTATTGGACTCCACTTAACTCAGGAGTTAAGAGCTCTGCTGCTTACAATGTTTTTTCATTGCCACTGTGCGCTGTCCACTGGCAATGGTCCATCCTTATATTAAACGACTGGAGGAAGAGCAAATATCTAAGGTTCCTCACAGCTCTAGCCTGAGCCTCCTTTTACCGTCATTGTTATTCTTAGGACAACTTTGTGTTTGCACTGAAACCAAGCATGAAATTATTTGCATGTATTTCTGCAAGATGCCTTCTAAAGCTAATGCATTTGTGGCGGCTATGTTGGCACCAGATCACACTTTTGGTTTCTAGTCTCTCTTACTGGATGGAAGTGTTATGTAAGATTAAAATGTTCTGCTGTTTAGCGGAACATAGGTGGTAACAATTGTTCCCTCTGCACCCTCTATCCAGGGCAGTTCCATTTATTCCATCTACTGTGTCACTTAGACCTTCTGCCCATAAACAAACACTTCGACCACAGTTTGGATTTCAGAAAAGAACATCTAGCCACAGGTTATCTCAGACCATTTGCAAATGTTCACTATGTCACAAGACATTTTTTAAATGTAAAACACATGGCTTCATGTTTAGAATTCTTAGATAATTAAGGTAGATTTAATATTACTTCTTGATGTGATTAGGGTGCATAAAAGTTTGATTTTCAAAGAGCTCTGCAGTAAGGTTTTTGGTGAGAAGAAACCCCAGGGATTAATGAAACTAATTTGAAAGCCTTTTCATTTCAACGAGAGTACAGCAAAATGTGATTTAAAGTTTTAGGTCAATTCAACACCGTGATTTTTCGATATTGGCCAGTATCCTCTAGAGAGCACTATATTTGTCAGACAAAGTGATATGGGGTAGTTTCCAACATAGTCTTTTAAACTCCTTGATGTCAAATACAAATGTTTAACTTCAGATTAAACAATGGAAGCATGGCTCTTATAGCTGTACGGAACACCACTCGGCCAGAATTTGTAAAGCACCTGAAAAGTTACTCCAGTGTAAAAAACCAGGTATGGACAGTTCTTACTGTTACTTCTTTGCAAGGCTATTAATCACGAAGATAAAGATGCTCCAGAGATTAACATCAAGTTTAGTCCTGTGAGAAACCTCTATTTTCTTCTGTCTATGTTAATCATCCCCCCCAGCCTTTATTTCAAAAATTGAAATGTGTGTTCCAGTATTAACTTACATTTGATTCTTTCGACATATGGGTTATATGATTTTCCCCCTTGTATAAAAATTCTAGTATTACATTGAAAAGTGAAGGAAGTTAAGTGTACAATTATACACACACAGACACACAGACACTCACAGACACACAGACACATGCACACACACAGAGACACATGCACACACACACAGACACACACAGATACACACAGACGTATGCACATACACACACAGACACATGCTGTTCTTTAGAACGGAAACTAGTAAAAGCTGAGAGTTTAGCTTTCTTGGTTTTACAACAGCAGATTCTAAACTTATGACAGTTAGATTTTCCTAACATTTGCTTACAACCTGCTTCATATTTATGGATTTCAAAAGATTTGCAGCTATGTGCTTAAAATACCCATTTTATAGATGATATTGCTATCCTAAACATATATTGAGATATTTCCACTTAGGTGGTTAGACTCAAGGAGAGAGAGAGAGAGTAAATATGATGATCTGTGGTCTTGGGCACACACTCCGGTTAGCCTTGAAGTACAGATGTGGCTGTAAAACCCTGTAGTTACACAGAATCATCTTTTTTAAAAATCATTTGATTTGTTTACATTTCAAATGTTTTCTCCCTTCCCTGTCTTCCCTCCATGAACTCCACCCCCACACCTGCACCTCACCTTTGCCTCTAAGAGGGTGCCTCCTACCCTCCCACCCACTCCAGCTTCATCCATCTAGCACCCCCTTCTCTGGGACATCAAGCTTCCACAAGACCAAGCTCCTCCCCTCCCAGATACCAGATAGGCAGTCCTCTGCTACATACATAGCTGGAGCCATGGACCAACTCATGTATACTCTTTGGTGGTTTTGGCCCTGGGAATGTTGAGGGTCATGGTTAATTGATACTGTTGTTCTTCCTATGAGGTTGCCATCCCCTTCAGCTCCGTCAGCCCTTTCCCTAACTCTTCCATTGGGGTCCCCAGGTTCAGTCCAATGGTTGGCTGTATCTGTATTTGTCTTAGTCAGGTACTGATAGAACCTCTCAGAGGTCAGCTATACCAGGCTCCTGTCTGCAAACACCTCTTGGCATCAGCAACAGTGCTTGTGGATGGAATAGATTGCACAGTGAGAAGGTCTCTGGACCTTTCCTTCAGCCTCTGCTTCATTTTTGTCCCTGCATTTCCTTTAGACAGGGACAGTTCTGAGTTAAAGATTTTGAGATGGGTGGGTGGCCCCATCCCTCCACTGGGTGCCATGTCTATCTACCAGAGGTGGTCTCTTCAGGTTCTATCTCTCTACTATTGAGTATTTCGCCTAATTTCATCCCCGTTGGGTTCTGGGAGACTCTTGAATCCCCGGTTTCTGGACTTTCTAGTGGTTCTCCAAGTTCCCCCAAACCACTGCTACTTATTTCTGTTCATTTTCCTTACCCTCTGGACTTCTCGCCTGTCTCTTCCCATAGCTGGTCTTGTACCCTCTTTTTTCCTCCTGCCTCCTCACTCCCATCTAGATCCTTCCTTCCCTCTGCCTCCTGTGATTATTTTATTTCCCTTTTCTGAGTAGATTTGAAGCATCCACTTTTTGGCCTTCTTGCTAAGCTTCATATGCTCCATGAGTTGTATCTTGGGTATTCTGAGCTTTTGGAGTGATATCCACTTATCAGCGAGTGCATAACATGTATGTCCTTTTGGGTCTGGGTGTCCTCACTGAGGATGATATTTTCTATTTCCATCCATTTGCCATTTTTAATAGCTGAGTTGTATTCCAATGTGTAAATGCAATACATTTTGTGTATCCCTTCTCCCATTGAGGGACATGAATGGTGCTTGGATGTAGTCAGGGGAGGAAAAATGGGAGGAGGAGGACAGTAAATTCAGGTAACTATCACAGGCTGAATGTTGATCATACACCATAGCCACTTATAAAAGTGGAGAGAGGGAGGGAGGGAGGGAGAGAGAGAGAGGAAGAGAGAGAGAGAGAGAGAGAGAGAGAGAGAGAGAGAGAGAGAACAAACTGACAGACTGACAGACTGAGTCTCTTTGTGTGTCTCTGTGTGCCTATGGGAGCCTCAAGAAAGAGTTGGATTTTCTTGAGCTAGAGTCACAGGTGGCTGTGAACTGCTTCACATTTGTACTGGGGATGAATTTTGGGTCCTGTGGAAGGACAGTAAGAGTTCCTAGGAGCTGAGCCATCTCTCTGGCCCCTGGGTCCTCCATGTTGGCCTCATATTTTCATACTACAATGAAGAACTACAATAATCTGGAATTTATAACCATATGTAATTCATATAATCACCTCTATAAATAATAAACAATGTAGGACTATGAATTATATGTAATTCATTTTAAAAAACTTTGCCATATAAGGAAGCCTACATGTATCTTAGTTATAGTAGGATTGTCCTCTGCACAACGAATCCACAGCAGTGCCAGTGTGCGGGAAGGAAACAAATTCTGAATCCTTTTCTTCACTCTGAGCCCTGTTCTCGGTGCTGGACTTGCAGCTGTGGAGCAGCCTGAAGATAACATCACTGTTTTTACAGTGACTCCTAACTCAGTAAAACAAAGGATACAGCTACCCTTTAGGGCTCTTTTACTGCACCCTCTTGCTAGCTCTCCTCTCTCCCCATGTTCTTGTTCTCCATGGCCATCTTTGGAAAGTGGTTTTAAAACTTTCAAATGTCCTCTCCCATCTTCCAAGGACCCACTCTTCTGTGTGGTCTCTTTGTCCCAATTACTTCAGTGGATTGCCTTCAAGCACACACACATGCAAGAGTCTGATCAGGTCTTCAGATCTGCTGGACACCGTCCTTCCCTTATGCTGTAAAGTTTGTAAACCACCCAGGTCTCCCAGTCTGATGGGTCCATGGCTGATCTTGACTTTTCCCTTAACAGCATCTTCCCCCCCATTCTGCAGTTTTCCTGAAACTCCCCTCCTCATTTCCTTGCAACACTACACCCCCTGCTTCTGTTGGTTCTCATTTTTAATATCTCTCCCTCTTCTTAATTTAAATCTTACTCATTATAATGGCCTCTCATGTATCTTTAGTTTGTCTTGCCTTTTGTAGCTCCTCCTGGAGGAGTTCTCCTAATGTAGCTGAGCTCTCCTGTGTTGAACGCTTTACCAGGGGAAGCACTCTATTTCCTTAACATGGATGCCATGGTCCTTGGGAAACATTTCCTCACTTACAGTGCTACAGCATGAGGAAGGATTCGGCCAGCTCACTATCTCATGAGGCCACTGTCCCTTTTCAGCACGGTTGTCCTATAAGTGCATTTTCATGTGGCTATCCCTTGGGACATGTGAATCCCTGGTACTTTTCACTGCTTTCAAACTTCTACTACCCCAAGGAAATGGGTCATGTTGAATGAGGCTCTGCCACACACATATGTGTTTAATGTAATTGTGTCTTTAGAAGCCTTATTTTCAAAAGCAGTTATATTCTGGGGCACTCAATATTAGGACTTCAATGTAGGAATTCTTGGGTGGGGCATACAATGTATATTGAAGCTTTTTGTAATTGGATTCTTCAAAGTAATTAAAACAGTCAAGTAGTTTTACTGTAAATATAGTTACTAGTCATTGATCATTTCATATTTTAAAATAATGGCTTTGGGATTATCCTTTAGTAAATGTAGTTTCCCCTCCCCCTTCTGCATATAAACCTCAATGAAGCACAAAATTTAAAAAGTTGTTTAAAGCAACTTAAGGGTCAATATTTTCCCCTAAACCTTTATTTTACACACACAGAAGAAAGGTCCAGGAAAGGCAACAACTTAAACTATATAATAAACTGAGTTATAATGTGGATTCCATGTTCACCTCAGCTCACAGCAAGTCTTACCAGGCTGGCTTTCCATGAAACTACTCGCATATCATAACTATGATAGAGTTCCCACACTGGGTGTAAAGCTTTCAGAATCTGCTTCATATTTAAAAACTGGCTGCTATGGGATAAATTATGTCTGTTCCCCACCCCAGATACTCAGTCCTAACCCTTGTTACCTTTGCCCTATACCCTATTTGGAAGAAGAGTCTTTGTAGATCTAATTGAGGAGTCATTGCTGTTCCTCCACCTGGGTAATTTCCTTTGGTAAAGAAGAAAAAGAACAACTTGAGCATTAGCTGGTGGCATTCTAGAATGGCTAATAACTATCCTGTACCTTGTGCCAGTTTGTTAAAATGACATGTAAGCACCTGGGGAAACCATATTTGAATGCCTCTTTCCTCTCTCTTATGTACTTTCCATCCTATCTCAATAAGTTTAGATTTAAGCTCTTCTGTATTGAATTCCAAGTGTGAAACTTGGGCTACAGTTTGTTTCACATCAGCTAGCTAAGGTTGTCATGACGTCAGTGGGATCAACTGAAGAGTCTGTCTTTAACTAGAAATTCGGGCATCATTGTTGTGGGAAACTCTTCACAGGTGCCAACTGTCATCCAGTAAAGATGAATGGCATGGAAACAAATTTCCTTTTCAGAAAACCTGGGGCTATCTGGTTAGAGTTGCAAAGCTATAAAAATGTCAGTATGATGATGAAACTTCATTATAATAGGGGCCACCATGAAGCATGATGACCTTTTGCCTTTGTTGTGTTTAGTTCAATTTTCCCTTTGTGGAGACTTACACCATTGAAGAAGTAAAAATTCATCCAAAGAGCAATAGCAATGGATACAGCCCACAGGAGGAGGGTGGACACCATGCAACTGTTTCAGAAAATGGGTTTCCTTGGAATATAGATGGTGACTTAATGGAAGCTGCCTCAGAGGTTCACATTAGGTAAGCCCAACTATGACTCAGTGTGGAGAATACCAGATGTAACACTAATAATATAATATGGGAGTTCTGCCTTCTAAACCCAGGCAGAAGATTAAAAGCCAGAGGGTTAGCAAATTGACACATCCCAATATTTCAATAACTACAAACACGAGCATTTATGCTGGCCCCGCAGAGCATTATTCTGCATAGTACAGACATGCTTGCAATTTTCATTATTTGTCTTTGAGGATATTTTTAAATCTTTTCATATTAATGTAGTCCCACATCCTCTAGCCCTTCTCTCAACCCACCACCAGTGCCAAACTGGGCTCTAATATCATGTAATACTCTGTTGAACAGTTTGTTTTTATCAAGTCCTATTTTTATTCAAGTTCTCTTTTTATTCAAGTTAATATATAAAGTAATGGAATCTCTTGTCAAATCTTTACAAAGCATTCAACACACCATACATATATGTTAACAAGAGTGATCGATTGTAGAAACTTATATACGCAATCTTAGCAAGCTTAATGTCTTAGCAGACTGAAGCATGCTGGGAGATGGGCAGGAGCCTCTGTTTTTTCCTGTTTCACAGAATCGATTTTATGGGGTGTTCTTAAATGACTGTCTCTTCATAGAGGCACTAGAGGTATTAACCTTGCAGGAAAGGTGGTTAAGAATGCTCTGGAATGGTCACAGATGTTGGTGTTTTATGTCCTTCACCTTGATGACTTGTAGCTCTGCTAGGAGTGTATGTCCGTCTGTATGTGTGACTTATGTACCACACTTGTAAGGTGTGTAAAACATTGCGTGGCAGAAAAATGAAATAATCAAGCCTATGTTATTCCTTATAGGCTGCACCCAAGACTGATCAAACTCTATGGAGGAAGCCTGGAGGAAATGAATGATTCCAAAGTAGCATGTAATTGCATATGAAAGAAGTGTGTAAAGTAGAAATTTATTATAAAAGAATCTGGCATGCAATATATATATATATATATATACAAATAGAAAATGCATTTTAATGAAGATAACTATTTAATATAATTAAAGTATCTATTTTAATGTAATTAAAATATTTTTATCTTTTATTTTTATTGTATTTTTTAATTTAAATTTCAAATGTTATCCCCTGTCCCAGTTTCCACTCAAGAAACCTGCTATCGTCCCCTGCCTCTATAAGGGTGCTCCCTCACCCATCCACTCCCTCCCAATACCCTGCCCTGATATTCCCCTCCACTGGGGCATCAAGCCATGACAGGACCAAGGGCCTCTCTTCCCATTGACAAGGCCATCCTCTGCTACATATTGACTGAAGCCATAGGTCTATCCCTGTGTACTCTTAAGATGGTGGTTTAGTGCCTGGGAGGTCTGGTTCATTGATATTGTTGTTCTTCTTATGGAGTTGCAAACCCCTTCAGCTCCTTCAGTCCTTCTCCTACATTGTGGATCCCATTCTTAATTCAATGGTTAGCTGTAAATATCTGCCTCTGTATTTGTCAGACTCTGGCGGAGCCTCTCAGACACAATATAGTCTGGCTTTGGTGGCTGCACATGGGATGGATCCCCAGGTGGAACAGTTTCTGGATGGCCTTTCCTTCAGTCTCTGCTCCACACTTTGTCTCCATATTTCCTCCTGTGAGTATTTTTGTTCTCCCTTCTAAGAAGAACTTAAGAACCCACACATTGTTCTTCCTCCTTCTTGAAATCCATGTGGTTTCTGAATTGTATCTTGGGTATTCTGAGCTTTTAGGTTAATATCCACTTATCAGTGAGTGCATATCATATGTGTTCTTTTTTCACTCACGATGATATTTTCTAGTTGCATCCATTGCCTAAGAATTTCATGAAGTCATTGTTTTTAATAGCTGAGTAGTACTCTTGTTGTGTGAATGTACCACATTTTCTGTATCCATTCCTCTGTTGAAGGACATCTGGGTTCTTTTCAGCTTTGGGTTATTATAAATAAGGCTGCTATGAACATAGTGGAGCCCATACGTAAACATAGTAAAAGCAATTTACAGCAAACCAGTAGCCAACATCAAACTAACTGGAGAGAAACTTGAAGCAATCCCACTAAAATCAGGGACTAGACAAGGCTGCCTATTCTTTCCTTACTTATTCAATATAGTACTTGAATCCTTGCCAGAACAATTAGGCAATAAAAGGAGGTCTTGGAAAGGAAGAAGTCAAAATATCACTATTTGCAGATGATATGATAGTATACTTAAGTGTTCCCCCAAAGAGTTCCCCAAAAGTTCCACTAGAGAACTACTAAGCATGATAAACAACTTCAGCAAAGTGGCTGGATATAAAATTAACTCAAAGAAATCAGTAGCCTTCCACTTCTCAAAGGATAATCAGGCTGAGAAAGAAATTAGGGAAATCACACCCTTCAGAATAATCACAAATAATATAAAATAATATAATATAAAATACCTCAGTGTGACTCTAACCAAGCAAGTGAAAGATCTGTATGACAAGAACTTCAAGCCTCTGAAGAAAGAAATCAAAGATCTCAGAAGATGGAAAGATCTCCCATGCTCATGGATTGGCAGGATTAATAGAGTAAAATGGCCATCTTGCTGAAAGCAATCTACAGATTCAATGCAATCCCCATCAAAATCCCAACTCAATTCTTCATAGAATTAGAAAGAGCAATTTGCAAATTCATTTGGAATAACAGAAAACCCAGGATAGCAAAAACTATCCTCAACAATAAAAGAACTTCTGGGGAAATCACCATCCCTGACCTCAAGCAGTATTACAGAGCAATAGTGATATAAACTGTATGGTATTGGTACAGAGACAGGCAGGTAGATCAATGGAATAGAATTGAAGACCCAGAAACGAACACATACACCTATGGTCACTTGGTCTTTGACAAAGGAGCTAAAACTACACAATGGAAAAAAGACAGCATTTTTAACAAATGGTGCTGGTTCAACTGGAGGTTAGCATGAAGAAGAATGCAAATCGATCTATTCTTATCACCGTGTACAAAGCTTAAGTTCAAGTGGATCAAGGACCTCCACATCAAACCAGATCTACTCAAACTAATAGGAAAAAAAAAGTGGGGAAGACACTTCTTCCTAAAAGGGGAAAAATAAATATTCATAGGAGGGGATATGGAAGCAAAGTTTAGAGCAGCGACTCAAGGAATGGCCATTCAGAGCCTGACACACATGTGGCCCATATATATACAGCCACCAAAACTAGATAAGATTGATGAAGCTAAAAAATGCATGCTGAATAGGACCGGATATAGATCTCTTCTGAGAGACACATCCAGAGCATGTCCAATACATGGATCAATGATAGCCACAAACCACTGAACTGAGAACAGGACCCCCTTGGCGGGAATTAGAGGAAACATTAAAAGAGTTGAAGGAACTTGCAACCCCATAAAAACAACAATGCCAGAGCTTTCAGGGACTAAACCACTACCGAAAGACTATCCATGGACTGACCAAGGGTTCCAACTGCATATGTAGCAGAGAATAGCCTTGTTGGGGCACCAGCCCTTGGTCCTGCCAAGGTTGGACCCCAGTGTAGGGGAATATGGGGGGGCAGTAAGGGGGATGTATGGGGGGAATACCCATATGGGGGAGGGGGAGGGGAAGGGATGGGGGTTTATGGATAGGAAACCGGGAAGGGGAATAACATTTGAAATGTAAGTAAAGAAATATATCTCCTGAGAGACGTAGCCAGAATACAGCAAATACATAGGCAAATGCCATCATTAAACCACTGAACTGAGAACGGGACCCCCGTTGAAGGAATCAGAGAAAGGACTGTAAGAGCTGAAGGGACTTGAGACTCCATATGAACAACAATGCCAACCAACTAGAGCTTCCAGGGACTAAGCCACCCAAAGACTATATACATGGACTGACCCTGGGCTCCAACCTCATAGGTAGCAATGAATAGCCTAGTAAGAGCATCAGTGGGAGGGGAAGCCCTTGGTCCTGCCAAGACTGAACCCCTAGTGAACGTGATTGTTGGGGGGAGGGCGGTAATGGGGGGAGGATGGGGAGGGGAACACCCATAGGGAAGGAGAGGGGGAGGCATTAGTGGGATGTTGGCCCGGAAACCGGGAAAGGGAATAACAATCGAAATGTAAATAAGAAATACCCAAGTTAATAAAGATGAAAAAAAAAGAAATATATCTAATAAATTTTTTTTAAAAGTGGGGAAGAATTTCAAACACATGGGCACAGAGCTCAAGGACCTCCATGTAAAATGTGAAGCTAATAGAAGAGAAAAATGGCGAGTGTCTCAAACACATGGGCATTGGTGAAAATTTCCTGAATAGAACACTAATGATTTATGCTCTAAGATCAAGAATCAACTAATGGGTCCTCATAAAATTGCAAAGCTCCTATACTTAAAATATTTAATACAATTAAAATAGTAACTATGTATTTAAAAATAAAAATAAAAATATGAAGTCAATGGAAAAAATTAAAATTCTGATATTTGGAAGGTATTTGTTAGATCCAATCTAAAAAACATTGTGCTATATTGATATTGTTGAAGATAATGTTTTTGTATTTCCTATATCCTGATAAAACATAGATTTTGTAAAATTTCAGACTTCACAGTTAACTAGTAATATTAACACGAATATCCACTTAATAGAAAACATTCTTTCCTCCTAGGATGTTATTCTACTATCATAACAGCTAGATTTGTACTTAAGTAAACTTACAAGTTTTATTTACAAATATCCATAAAAAATATATCTTTCTAACTGGGCAAAATGTGGCCCAGGAGGTAGCAGTGTTCTTATGTATCTGAAAGGCAGGAGCTGGTTTTCAGTGTAACGATCTGCATTTTCTCAGACACCATCCCTTGAAAAGGTAGGTCTGAAATGATATTGATTTCTCATCCAGTAACTTTGACATCTTCATGAAATAACTACTTGAATTTTCATGAGAAAACTATAAACAGTTACATTTTACACAAAAAAGTATACCTTAAAAATATAAACATTTAATTAAATATGCTTACTGCACACCCAGATCTGATGGCTCCGTGCTCAAGTTTCAGCACTCAAAACCTCCCTCTCCAGCCAGACTTGTGAAGAGGCCACCCTCATGAATCCGGAAATCTGAGGAAGGGCCAGCTGGCAGCAAACACTTCCTGTAAAGTGATCTTTCTTCATAACACTGAAGGCTGCCTCTTTTATCTAGCACATGTTCAAAATCTGGACATGACTTTCTTACACATGACAGATTCAGATGAAGCTTACAGTTATCCAACCACATATATGAAATAAATACTACAAAATGGTTGTAATTACAGAAAAATTATGCAGACCCAGGTAGAAGCCATTTCATTTTTAAACAGAATCTTGCGCAGCAATATCAAGCATGCCTTATCTCGTGGGAATTTTGATGTCACTGCATACAAACTTGATCAGTTATTTGCAGTTCCAACTATGTATTTGTTTGTCCATTTTCAGAGTCCTGGTTTACGTATATTTAACCAGGCCAAGAAAAAAAAAAAAACAATATCTTAGCAGATACTCATGATTGCTTAATTTGAAGCGGTGAATGTTTTATAAAACATTGGCCTCCAAGTCTCTCTTTGTACAATTTTCTTCTTCTTCTTTTTTTTTTTTCCGGAGCTGGGGACCGAACCCAGGGCCTTGCGGTTGCTAGGCAAGCGCTCTACCACTGAGCTAAATCCCCAACCCCGCAATTTTCGATCACCAGTGAGCTGCAGTGCGTGTTATATCCATGTGTATCGGCTCAAGTGCAATATTTATAATCTGCTATTTAAAATTCTTAAGAATTTGTATTTGCAATTGAGAATTTGAAAAAGCAAATTTTCCTGGGTGGTTTTGATAATGGAAAGAAGTAGATTGAAGTTTTTATTCTTTAAAAAGTATATATACATGCATAGAAGAGTTCACAGCTGTTATTTCCCCAGTATTCTGCTGCAAATGGATTTTGTTCTTCAGGATTTTAAAATTCCTATCTGCAGATGAACAGGGCTGTAGGGACACAGCCCAGTGATGCCGTGACACCAACAGCAGTCTTCACGTCCTCTGCTTTATCCATTAGACAAGCCAGGGATAGCTATTTTCAATGGCTTCAAAGATCATGGTCATAGTCTGAAGATAAATCAAAAGTATATTTGAAACCAATACCCTTCCATATCATGGCATCCATTTTGCTGAGGTGAGCCCACCTAATCAGTAATATCTCCTTGAAAGATCATTCCTTTTAAGTCGGTCCAGCTAAATCTGGAGTTACTGTCCCTTTAAATTGGCTTCGGAAGTTCTGGGTGTGTCCAGAGCTTTAGTGTTTTGCTCCACTTATTCACTGACTGCTGTCAAGCCATCTTTGTGTATTTTCTTCCTTGCAGACTTCCCCAGCACTAAGACAGAGTGGGTCACAAAACCATAAGTGCATGGAAAAGAGAAATTATCACAGATCTCCTGGAGAGATCTTAACCTGAGACCTTTTTCAATTCTCTCAATTTAAGTCTTCAGTCATCATTGCTTTTGCTGTTGACATAACTCCAGCTGTCTCTCCTGTTTTCTTCTTGTAGGATAGATTTGTACTGCCTTTTAAAAAATCCAGCCTGAAAATAGATTAGATGACAATTGATTAGTTCTGAACCCATAATAGTCAAACCAAATATCTAATCAGCGATAATCAGCATAGACCATGCAGCATTAACAATATAGGACTTCTCTGTGACATATATGCACCCCCCCCGACATTGACATTTGACATTATCCACATTTTTCCAAACAGATTCTTGCAGTAAAGTTAGAATAAATGTGTGATCAGTATTAAACATTCAGATAGCAATGGAAAAAAAAGAACAGTAAATATTGAAATAATTGACTTTGAGACAATAAAGGCATTTTGAATAGTGTACTATTGGTAACTATTAAAGGCATGGTATCCATATAACACATGAAATTAACAATTATTAAAGGATTACCTTCCACATAACACATGAAATTAATAAAAGTACAATAAGTCCAAGGAGCAAGCTGATGGTGACAATCACGATGGTGAAATGCCGTTTGGGTCTTTGATGATGGAGCCCTTCCAAGTAAACCTGCACAAATTAAGTAGAAGAAACACACACTCAGAGATAGCACTGCTGACATTTTCCTTGAAAAGCCTCCCAGGCTTTTACAGAGATCAGAACTATCCACTCTGTCCTGCTCTAGTCTCAGCCCTACCAAGCCCTGGCAACTGTTTAGCAGAAACAATGAGTAGAATGCTCTACATCCATCCCATTCTCACCGATGCCAAGTCACATCTCCAGAGAGCTCTCTATATATGTCCTCTCAGCTGTGGCAAATGCTACCTCTGGGTAAAGGGTTAAAAGTGCTCTATTGGCTGATGACATGCTGACTCCTGACTCAGATCCCCAAAGGGCACCACTTATAAGCACCCTCAAACTATTCCCCATACAGCTTTCAGGCAGCAACCAAGAGAGAGGATCTTACATGGGCAATGTTCTCATCCTTATTGAGCTCAATAACTTTTGGGTGTGGCTCTGGAAAAGCTGTTGCTTTTATTTCAAATTTGAGCGATGAGGTCTCATCCTGTTTTGAAAAGAAATCATCAACAGTTTGATTTGTAGTTTATTGCACGAAGACATGTCAATAGAAACACCACCTTTGCTATCTAGAATTTCTGTAACTTACTGAAATTACAATGGCTTCCTTTGGGCTCAAAGGTGTGATCCTCTATCTCATTGGGGGGTTGCATTTATAGGGGGTTGATAAGAACGCAATACTTACATATAATTTTAAAAATAAATAATACTATTATTTGCATATATGGGGGTAGATGCAGACTTACTGGAGGTGGTTTTCCTGCCACAGTGCTCCTGGTCATTGTGCTTGAGGGAAGTGTTTTAACCACTGAGCAAAACTTTGCTTAGGTTATTCTTCTCTTTTCTTGTCTTTTCTTTCTTTCTTTCCTTCCTTCTTCCTTTCTCTTTCTCTCTCCTCTTTCTCTCCCTTCTCATTCTCTTTTTTCTTCCTGTTTTTTTTCTCTTTCTTTTGAAACAAACCACATGGATCCCAGGCTGGCCATGGCCTTGAGTTTCTAATTTCACTGCTTGAATTACAGGTGTGCAGCATGATGACATGCCTAGTTCTCACCAGTGCTCAGTGCTAAGGATTGAGCCCAGGGCTTTGTGCATACTAAATAAGCATTAGCCCAATTGAGCTATACCTTGGTCCTTGACTACAGATTCTTAAGGATATCTATTATCTCAAAAATGCTAAATTCTACTAAGTAAGGTTATCTTTAGAACTAGAAATTATAAGCTTCACCTAGACCTACATCATTCTTTCAACAGGAGGACTTATCCTCCAGGGATTGTATGTAGTGTCTGGGGACATCTTTGACTGTAGGAATGGGAGCAGTGGCAGGAACTGCTTGGCGTGTAGGACACTCCTAAGTGCCCTGTAGTGTACATAGCTGTCTGACAAAGAATTTTCTGTCCCCCGTGTCAGTAGGGCCTCTGTTGAGAAACTTGGGGCATATGAGAGGCAGATATGACAGCCGAATGGTTTGCTCCTTGTCTCAGGACTTTAAAGCATATCTGAAGCGAAGATGAATGGATCTCTCTCTCTCTCTCTCTCTCTCTCTCTCTCTCTCTCTCTCTCTCTCTCTCTTTCTCTCTCTCTCTCTCTCTCTCTCCTATCTGATGAATATTCCTTTGACCAATATTTGGTAATTAAAAAAGTGTGCTACTGAACACCTAATATCTCCATTTCTTTTGGCTATCATGGACAAGGGATGCCTAAAAATTGTGAACGAAGTTCATCTCAGTCTGCAACTGCAGTTGGCTGGCCTTATCTACACTGGTCACTGACATTACCACACTGGCCAGATGGAGAAACTGAATCAGTGTTTTAAATTTTCTCCTCTCATCTGAGAGCTCTTTGTAAAATGTGCTTTTTTTAAGAGAAAAATTCCAAAATGCATTTAATTCTTTTTTATTTGAAGTTTTAAACTTTGTTATTTTTTAAAATGTATTTTTGCTACAGAATTTTGTTATACTTTTTTTTTTTGAGACTGAATCTCATGTGGTACAAGAGGGCCTTGAACTCACTAAATAGCACTGATAATCTTAAGCTTATGATCCTCCTGTCTCCATTTCCAGAGTGCTGGGATTACAGGCATGAGCCACCACACCCAGGTTTAGTTGATACAGTTTGTTTTAGTTTGATTTTCTCTGAAACCAGATTTTAATTTTACTTCTTGGTTTTAGTTTTTAAATATTATATTTTAAAGAATGATTTAAGGCAGTGGTTCTCAACCTGTGGACAATGACCCCTAAAAGGGTCTTGTATCAGATATCCTCTATATCAGATATTTATATTACAATTCATAACAGTAGCAAAATTAAAGTTATAAAGTAACAATGAAATAATTTTATTGACTTGGAGTTACCACCACAGCATAAGGAACTGTACTCAAGGGTTTCAGCATTACAATGGTTGAAAACCAGTGATTTAAGGTTATGATGTGTACTGATAGGGTAGTCAACTTCTATTTAATTAAGGCTCACAGACAGTTGAATGATTTATTTCTAAATGAAACTCAATGATTCTATATTTTATCTCTGTCAGTTAATGTAATAAAAATGAGATTTGGGTTTTATTCTCGAACTGTATTCTTATCTATGTAATTTTTTGAATGTTTCCATACTATCTTATCTACGTAAAAATAACTGACTTTATAGATCCACATCTATCTGATTAAAAGTTATCTGTATGATTTCACACTCACCATTTCCAAGACGGATGGCCTGCCTTCCAGCTGAATGTGAACGCTGGCTTCCTTCCCACTTTCCATTTTCCCGAAATTACATAAGAAATCTAAACAGTGTCGATCAGCTTTCATGCAATACTTGAAAAGAATGTAAAAGCGGTAGCGTTAACATTTCCTACACTTAAAAAATTCACAGCTGAAGAAGATGGCTCAGTGGATAGAAGGCTTGTCATGCACGAATGCTTGTTATGAGGACAAATGTTGAAATCCTCCCCAAACCATGGAAAGATGGAGATGATTGCATGTTCTTATAATCCCACCGTTTCTACTCTAAGATGAGATATAGAGAAAGAATTTTTGAAAAGCAGGCTCAATCAACAAGGAGAGTCTGTGTCAAACAACTTAGAAGTGGGGGGTTGATACCTGTGACTGCTTACACCAAATATGCACTGTAGCACACCTGAGTTCTCTCACAAGAGTGTGTGTGTGTGTGTGTGTGTGTGTGTGTGTGTGTGTACATGTGTACCTGAGTTCAAATCCCTACAGGATGTAAGTACTGTCTCCTACAAGTTATTCTGTGACCTCTCTAGGCAGACAGTGACATACTTTTGTGTACACACTCACACAGTTGAATATGAGGAGTATTTTTAAATGTTCTCAGTGGCATTTAGAAAACTGTCCTTTCTATAAACATCTTTCCTTCAGTACAACAAGCATTTTTTGTTTTTATAAATTATACGGTATGTTCCACAGGTAGCATGTAGTTCATCATTCTTAGAAACTGAACCTTCTGGGACAGGATGAAAAGGATGATGCTCATAATTGGAGTCTCCCCCTTAAGGTACGTGCTGTTGTTGTTTTGTTGTTGTTGTTGTTGTTGCACAACTTCTCCAGCTTCTGTCATTAAGTCACTAAGTAGGGAGAATAAGAATCTCGTGTTCTAAAGATGATTGTCCAGGTGACTTGGTATCAAGAGGTTTCTAATATAATGTCTGTGTGGCACATGTGTGGCATTTGTAACGTAATGAAAACCTGAGAGCACACACTTAACCCTTCCCATCTCAACACTCTACCATGCCCATTCCTCAGTAGTGGGATTAGAAGCTGTTTTTTCAGCCATTACCACTCTCCGGGCAAGCAGCCCAAGCCCCTGTTGAATTTGGTTTCGAATTTGGTTTTTGTACTTTGTAGGAAGGCAGAAATGCATATTTGAAGAAGGGAAGCTCACCAGGAGTCTCTTATCAGTCTTTGATAGAAATTTGACCAAATCGGTCAAGGTCCCCGCTATGCCTTTTTGCTGTGCTAAGGCACACTCTCGTCCATAGTGTTCAAATTGGCACTGCCCCATAGTTGCCTAGATAGAAAACAAGAAAAGGATCACTTCTCTTTGAAGAGAGCTAACGCAAATGGTTTTAGAAGTTTCAATTGATTGTTTTTACTAAAATACAAGAAAATCTTCAGTAAACTCACAAACAAAACCCCAACCAACTTGGTCCAACTTTACTGAAATGGGGAAGTAAAATGGCAGATAAACATTAGCCTAAATGTAAATTTTCTCTGCTTTCATTAAACAGTGTAAACCACAAAACAAAATACATCCTAGCATCTAAGTCTGGAATCAAAGTAAATTTTCAAGAAAAGATTCTAAACTCACTCTAGTAGGATTTTTTGTTTGTTTGTTCGGAGTTTTCTTTTTTTTTTTTGTTGTTGTTGTTGTTTTGGGGAGTGCTTGCTGTTTCTTGATACTCAGAGGTAAAATGAAACAAACACATCAAAAACCTCATGAGACCCAAAATACCGGCGTAAGAAATGACTCAAATGCTTCCTTAAAAAGGGCTTCCCTCTCTGTTCTTGCTGTACTGTCTTCAAGCTTGATGGAATATTCTACTAGCTACATTACTTCTATGGGTTCTTGTCCTCCCAAAAAGTCATATAAAATAGTTAATAAAGAAGGAAGAAGCAGGTTTTCTGATTCTATATGTCAATGCAAGTGCCACATCTGGTGTACAGTTCAGAAAAAAAATATTTAAAGTCCTCTCTGTTAATGCATGAGCAATTCACGGGACTGTGACTGGAGTGAGCAGAACCCTCCAGCTTCACAATAGGGTTAGCATTGAAGACACACTTAGGGTAGGTCAGACAGAGGAAACAGACTGTTACCTGGACATCCAAAACGTTGAACAACTTATCATTTCGAGGGAGAAAAGAATTTGGTACCATTATTTTCACACTAACATTTGGAGCCATGCTAATGCCAGTGTTTATAACCTGAAAAGGAAAGAAAGGAACTTTAAAATTAAATTTTTTCTATAATTACAAACACAGAAACCACTGAGCCTCAAGACAAGTATTTACCAGCCCAAGTGAAGGATGTATAGTTGGCAGATACACAGCAAAGCAGACAGAATAGCTGTAGTCAGATTTTTTCTAGTTTAATCTGTTCCAATTCACATTATTTTTTTTTGAGGGGGGTGTTTTTTTCTTTTATGGCTGTATTTTATCACAAAACTGGTCTTAAATAGGAGATGACAAGTTTGAGGCCATCTTGAGCTATATAAAAGACCCTGTCTTAAAATATAAAACCAAAGAGAGGTTACTATTTACTTTAAAAATATATATTTAAAGGTTCTATTGTGAGGTTGACCAGAAGTCTTTTTAATAATCAGTTTAATAGTAATTTTATAACATTTACAAGCTGGGAAATGACACATTACCTGGCTTTAAGAAAACACAACCTATAATTACCCTCAAAGACCATCTAGAGATGATATTTATTTCTATAAATGTGGAGATTACAGATCTGTGAAAAGGGGAGATTGAAACAAAAGTTTTCCTACTCAGGGGCTTAATTATGCAACCAACACAAGTCATGAAAAGGTGTGCCACAGTACCTGGATGAAAAGGGATCAAGTTAACAGAAACCAGATGACATGGGTGAACAAGAGTGACCCTGAGCCTGGGAGAGCTGCTGGGCCATAGCAGTTTGAACAGAGGAACACAGTGCCAGAACATGAAACTACAGACAAGCAGCTATGCATTGTCTCTCATTCCCAATGGTGGTCAGACCTCCAAGGATCCCTCTGTTCTTGAGCAGACTCCCCCAACATGTTCACTGCCAGTGCCTCCATTTTGCTTTGACTCCATTATGCTTTAATTAGACATACTTAAGTGGTGATTGCAAAGTAATGAATAGGGGTTGGGGATTTAGCTCAGTGGTAGAGCGCTTGCCTAGCAATTGCAAGACCCTGGGTTCAGTCTCCAGCTCCGAAAAAAAAAAAACAAAAAACAAAAACAAAAACAAAAAACAAAAACAAACAAACAAAAAAACAAACAAAAACAAAAAACAACAGCAAAGTAATGAATAGCCCCCACTAGAGTATGATTTGGTTTCTGTCTTAGTTTACCAAAACACTGTGTTCTCATGAACAATTCTTAGGTCTTCAGTTGAAGTACAAAGTAATCAAAACAAACAAACAAAAACTAAAAACAACAAAAGTCTTAGGAGAAGTAGATGTGATAGGATTTCATTTCAGAACCATTATTTTCTGTAGATCTGGGACAAGCCATGGGAATTTGCTGTTTGGGTAGGCACCATAAGTACTTCTAATGTCTGTCCTGGAAAAGCAGTATTGCCTATCCTGCAGGAAATCATGGTGTTGTCCTGATCTAAATACCTCGGGAAAAATGTGTCATAGGTTTTTCAGGTTAAGTCTGTGGCTCCTGAGGCACTGTATGCCCTTCAGTTCCTGAGAAACACTGCCTCAGGATGTGAAGTATTCAAGCCATCTGAGTTTCTCTGTGTTCCTTAGAACTTGACAGTACAATTGATCTTGGACATTATTCTTGTGTACATCATTGTATCCTGGAAAATGCCATAGACTTGATCCTGGCATTTATATTTCATTATATTCCATTGCCAATGAAGGTAAACTAGCAAAAAAAAATTGCTTGCAATAAACTTGACACAATCTTAGTCTTACTGTAGCTCTTCCAACCTGTGCCTGGTTTGCGTTTCTTACCAGCCATATTGGGTAACCTTGCCCTAGTAAGGGACCACTGGCATTTTCACTAATCAAGACTTGCAATCTATACATTGCTATACTACTCAATGTTTCGACAGTGCTTTTGATTAAAACAAATATCTGTGACACAGCCAAAATTTCTGCTTAACAGCTAATTTTTTTTAAAAATGAGTTTTATATTGGTATATGTTTGTGTGTGTGTGTGTGTGTGTGTGTGTGTGTACGTGTGTACTCATATATGAGGACAGTACTTTTTGAACTAAAAAAAGATTAATACTATTATCATAAGAAAGTATTAATATCTTTCCTAATCCTGAAGTTTGGAAGGCAAACCAACTATGTTGATCCTCAAGAAAGGGAAGGTAAAGGCTTCCACGACTTGGTAATGCTTGGCCTGTTAAAGAGCCTGAAACAGCTATATATTATCTGATTTGCCTCCAACCACCATGCTTTCCTTTGACTTATCTGCCTTGAATGCATCTCCAGAATGGTCAAGAGATTCCCAAACTCTGCATGTTTGAGGTATTCACATATTTTACTGAGAAAGTTTGTGACAAGAGAAATGGGAAAAGCAACAGTAGCCTGAAAGGAAAGGGCCTCGTCACAGTACTGCAGTCCTGCAGCCAGCCATGGTCTCCGAGGCTGAGGGACACTTGGGGGATAGGAATTCCCACGGAGCAAGGCATGAGCCTATCCTTTCTTCCTTGCCATCCGTTACCAACATCAACACAATCCGCTTTGCTTACGTGGAAAGTGAGGTTCAATTTCTCTGCCATGCACATTTCTGGCTCGTTTTCTTCACTGGATCCATACACAAACGAAGTTGGGGTCACAAACCTGATGGGAACAAGGGCAACTTGAATGTCCTGCCTTCTTGATGAGGGACTGTGTGGTCAATCTTTAGAGGTGGAATACCGCACATTTACAAGGCAATGCAGAATCCTTTTGGTTTCTTGGTCAGATAATAGCTTTAACAACTGACATAACAGGAAGGCCAGGTGGCCATGCCTATTCTAGCCAATATATGCACTTGCCTTCCTTCCCCACACCTTCTGGCTGGTTGCTATTTGCACTTTTTGGCCTAAAAATGATTTGTGCAAACTTAAAACCCTTAGCTGAGGCCTTCACTTTGCCTCAGGGTCTGCTAGCTCAATCTAACCTGTTAAATGTCTACTGATGGCTGATGGAGCCCAAAACCCTGGTCAACAAGCAAACACTGACTTATATACAGACAAGCGTTTGCTAGGAGATGAGTTTTCTGATTTCTTTTAAAGCCCTGTAATTAGGAAGATGTATGTAGTATGAAGCACCAAGAAAATGCAGTTCAGGGGAAGTCCCTAGTCCACAAGTCACTCATATTCGGCAGCTAATAAGATAATTCCCAGCTAGGGACCTAGAAGGCAGAAAAGGTATTAGAAATAATCCAACAATACATACTTGTACAGTTTAATGCTCGTTAACTTTGTCCTAAATGCTAACAGGGGAGGCAGAGGTGTTCATCGCGTGAAAGATCAAGAAGCAGGGTATATACTCAACGCTAGGAGACACCAATCAGCTTTGACCTGCTTCACCACTGACTCTCAGGGCCTGCTTTTCTGAGAAGGACCACCCTTTCCCTTCTTCATACAACTGATACTCAGTTCTATCAGTTACAGAAACTGACATTTAAATGCAGATGGATGCCTTCCTCATGCATGGTTAAAATGATGAAGGGCTACATTATATTTAGAGCAATACATAAAATTCATCTATCTGTTTTGTCCTGTAATTCATGTCTTCTAGTGTGTTAAAAATGCATGCATGCATCTAGTATCAAGTGGAAGGGGCCCATGAGTGCCCTCCCCTAACTAAAAAGCTGTGGACAGTTAAGGCTTTCTGAGGAGGGAAAGTCAGTATTCTTTGTGTGTGTGTGTGTGTGTGTGTGTGTGTGTGTGTGTGTGTGTATGTGTGTGTGTGTATGTGTGTGTGTGTGTGTGTGTGTGTGTGTGTGTGAGAGAGAGAGAGAGAGAGAGAGAGAGAGAGAGAGAGAGACGGGGGGGGTGTCTGAAAACACTTCAGTGGATGTCACCACACTCAGGAGTATGTGAGCATCATAAATTGGAACTTGCAGGTTATTTTCTCTGAGCGAGGCGTGAATTTGGAAGCATTAAGGAAGAAGAATGGATGTGGAAGGAATTAGGAATATGATCAAAATACATTGCATGGAATACTGATGTAATGCTTATTGAGCATGGTGGTATATGTGTATAAACCTTACACTCAGGATGCAGAGCCAGGATGATAACCAAATGCTCAAGAACATCCTTCTGGTCTACACAAGTTGCAGGTCAGTCTGGACCACACCAAGAGAAACAACAAGAAATGTCTGAAACACAAACTTAAAGCTTGAACACTTGCCAGTTTGAGTGCCTAGAGATTCCGTCAGCCCCCTCTTTCTGTTTCTATCCACACATTTTGAATCACAGAAGGATCCACTTAGAAATTATGAAGACCACAAGGAAACCATAAAGCCAGAATTCTTACTGCAGGGCACTCTCAGAGAGAGAGAGAGAGAGAGAGAGAGAGAGAGAGAGAGAGAGAGAGAGCTCTCACATCTTAGTCCTTTGCCACACAGTTAGAATGTGGGTTCTGCAGAGCAGAAGTTCAGCCAAGTGCACAGCCAAGTGTTGCCCCCCTATCATGGCCACTGGGCACCATGCCCCAAGCTGCACACTACATAACTCTGTGCCCCTTGGTTGAGAGCCGAAGGATGACTACGGCCCGCTGAAAGCATATTGGGGCTCTTCCAGTACAAAATCTCCAGCAGCTGGCCATGAGTTTAGTGTAGCATCAGAGCGGATTACAGAGAGGATTAAAATAATGAATCACCAATCAAGCTACTGTGCTCAGAGGCAATTGCAAGGACATAGTATCTTTTCCACTTAAACATGTTCAAACATGTTCATTAATATAAGAAAAAACAAACAATAGAAGGAGAATTGTCTCTAATCTCGAGACCTCAGTCTGTACTTACCCGTGAACAGCCAGCATAACTTCATACCTTAGAGGTATCACTAAGGTCACTCTGTTGTCTTTCACTTGGTCCAATTTACCCTCATTTTCACTGTAGAAACATAGAAAGCCCCCATGAAAATCTAGCATCAGAGACCACCTCCTGCAGACTATGAAGACGTAACAGAGTGCTATTCTGCAGCATTGGAGGAGGAAAAGAATAGAAAGAGAAATGGCAATGAGGCACTGTAGGGCAGGGTTGGTAGAAATTGCTCTCATTATTTATACTGTTGTGATTTATAGACCATTAGCACAATACAGTGCCATGGATCCCTTAGAGACGTCGCCAGAATGGGGCAAGTCCTTTGTGACAGTTGTGTCTTGTACACTGAACCATACCAGGAGGCATGCACGTTGATGCTGAGGTCCTCATGGGCTCTGCTGAGTGAGCTCACATCCAGGAGAAAGCTAATGTCTATCTGGAAAGCAGAGAGGAGAGAGCCAGTTTTTAATCTGAAATACATTATTATAGTTCATCTTCTTATTTCTTAAGGAAAACAGTGGAATAGTCTAGGTGTGGCAGAAGTTCACCTCACAGGGAAACTGCTGGCTTTAAGGTGTGAGGGTTTCAATGCATCACCTTCAGAAACAAAGGCTTCTCTGAATGTAAAGACTGGCAGGCCCAGACGGACGCCATTAGAGATGCTCTAACAACTTGGCTGAGGATGCTTGCCAAAAACACCTTTTTTGTGTAGCAGAGGTAACATGCCTGGCAGACAGGGCCACCTGGGGTGGGGGTGGGGTGTTGGAAAAGAGTAAGCAGGCAAAACAAATTCTGATTGACACATTTATTTTCCTGTCTTGACATAAACAGGCTCTCTGCTCACCCTGCAGCTCCTGCCCCCCTCCTCCACCCCGCCCCGAACAATGAACATTGCCAAGAATCTTAATGTAAAGTTCGGACTCCGGGACAAGCTGGTCTCACTCAGTTTCATAACTAAGTTCAGAAAGCCATTCTCAATGCAGCATGAAGGTAGAAAACCATATTCCAACTAGCAAATGAAAATGCTGAATGCTCACCCTTGAGAGACGATCCACGTATATGTAACCGAGGCTGCAGGCAAGCTTAACTACGCCTGAACTCTCTGTCACGTCGCAGTTTATTTGTTTCTCTTCCTAAAGGTAAAACGCAGAAGATAAAACAATTAGTTTGGGGGGGAGGGAGAATTAGACATTGATAAAAATATGTTTGATGGTAAGTGTTTTAGAAGACCACCATTGTAGGAATATTTTCTCAGGAAATAATTTTCTGCTTAGCCTGGGAATAATATTTAGAATTATAGTAAGTGATAGAAGTGTATAAACATAGGTCATACACAGTACTAATACCCGTGTGAATTCTTTACAAACAGCTCCTGGATGTGAACTCTCATATTTCCTTCTTTAAGAGGGAATGCTCTGAAACATCAAGGAGCAAGGAATCCACAAAGCCCCTGTTTCCTTCTGTCTAATACATCTGAAATGTATTTAAAGTATTTAATTGTAGCAAGGGCAACCACAGTAGAAATATATTCAAGTATAGGCTCTGAGTCTGGAGAATTTATTCCCTCCCTTTTGAAATGGCTTCTTGGTGACCAAGAGAAAGGGGTAAATATCTACTTTTAAAAGGTGAGAGGTCCCTGGGGTTAACTGTCTAGAGGATAGGGGGATCTCAAGGCAAATGTCCTGGGGACTTTTTTTTGTGACTCTATCCTTCTAAAAACTCACTAAGTGTCAATAATTTATAATGAGTCCCACATGCATGGAGTACATGTAAGATCCATGTCTACCCCAGGATCTAAATCAAAGCAGGATTTCGCGACTGAGGAAGGATAACAGTTCAGAAGAACTGGATGAGGGCTGGGAACCTTGGCTTAAAGTGTGGTGCAGGAATTCTGGGTACTAAGCATGTGGGAGGACTATTGCTCCAAGATAAGCATCCTCAACATCTTAAAAATATGTGTCAGGGAAGAATGTGTGGTGGCCACGGAATCCTCTCCTAACACTGGAAGGAAGGAAGGAAGCGAGCAGACCCCTTTCCACTTAGATCCCAACAGACTTGTGCCTCAGAGCAAAGGGAGGAAGGACAGCTCAAATAACCAGAATCTGAGGGACGTCTAAACATCAAGAGGAGAACTTCTGTAGTCTACATTAAATGAGTAGAGTAGCTACGGCATTTACACTTGCTTTTAAACTTGAGAATATTCTACCATTGTGGTTTCTAGCACTTACCAGGTCTAAGATCTTAATGAAATAAAGGCCTGTGGGGAGTTGGACATTCAGAGTAGTTTCATAAGCATCATCTCCAGCATTGAACAAGGACACATTTAGCATTATGGTCTTCATGCTCCCAACAGCAAGATAGGTTTTATTTTCATATGGCCTAAAAATTAAGTAATGGAAGTAAAAATTCTCCATCCACATATAAAATATTCACGAATATAAACTATTAACTTAGAAAAACAACCATGGGATGATCTCATACAAATGGAGTTAAAGCTTCAATTTCTCATATTTCAGGCATGTTCAACCAGCTGTTCCCAAATAAAAGCTTGATTTTTAATTAGTTATTATAAAAAGATCTTTTGTTTTAATGTCTTCTTGCTTAACTTACATTTTCCTCATTATTTTGCATGATTTTTATTCAGTGTTTGAAAAGACATTGAACTAGATGCTACCCAAACCAAAAGATTAGAAGAGAAACAGGGAGAATGAGAGAAAACATGGGGTTTTAATTAAACTATAGTACTGCTCTGGCCTTCAGGTGGTGGCACAGAGATTCTTTTGAACAAGACTAAATTCCTCAAGTAGGTTGCCTCTGAAAAGACCTAGTTCAAATCCAAGGCTAAACTTCAGAAACGTATCAGTGTCCTATGAACTACAAAACACAGGTCACTAGAGATCTGCACATGTGAATACAGGCCTTAAGAAAGCCTCTAGCCATTGTCGGTGGAATTTCAACTAGCTTGGCTAGGCCTTGGCAGCCCAATCTGTAATGATGGTAAAATTACTCTTCAGTGAAGTTCTGCATCAAGCACATCCCATGAAATCCCTAGAATATGAAGAACTTTGAGCATAACAAAGACGCTTAAAAGTACAGAGCTAGAATATCCTAAACCTTTAAGAGACGTGCACAAAAAAACCCACAAACAACAACAACAATAACAACAAAAAAACCCTCATAACTTTCAGTTACAGTATGTTTTGATTTTCTAAGCATTCACTATGTCATCTAGTAATTCCAAAATTAGGAGAAAACTGGATTAATTAATTCAAATTGGAGAAGGTTGTGTGCCAAAGGAACCAGGTGGAGACGGTCTAACAACAGGATGTATAAAGGGACATTAAGAACATGTTAAGGGGCTGGAGAGGTGGCTCAGCAGTTAAGAGCACTGATTGCTCTTCCAGAGGCCTTGAGTTCAATTCCCAGCAACCACATGGTGGCTCACAACCATCTGTAATGAGACCTGATGCCCTCTTCTGGTGTATCTGAAGACAGTTACAGTGTACTTTTATATAATAGATAAATCTTAAAAAAAAAAAAAAAAAACAAAAAAACCCAAAAAACAAAAAACAAAAAAGAACACATTAAGATCTCTGATTTAAAGGAGAGTTTGGAGATGGATAATCACTGAGCAAACCTGAGGGCCCCAGGCAGTGAACCAGCCAAGCCACTATGTTGCCCACTCTGTTGCTTTATCACAAGAATACTGTTAAAGTACATTTCCCCACCTCGCAGGAAAGATAAAAGGCCCATTTCCAAGCATTAGATACACATCAGAAACAACTTGTGACTGGCGAGCCCTTGGCGAGGAGATAAGGACCTACTTTCGCCAGGGGTAGGAAAAGCATTGCTATTCTTTGCTTTTCTCTTCATGATATTCAAGTTTGCTACTCTTTGGGAATCTTCTGGAAAACACAACTCTGACCATTTCGGTGTCTACAGGGATTATGCCTCTGATGTGCTTTACACTCACTCTCTCCTCTCACTCTGTCAGCGTGCCAACAGTGTCAACTAGGCAATGCCCACGGCAGTGACTGTGACAGAAGAGTCCCCACTGCTCATCATGACACTGAGACACTCACGGGCCCACCCTTGTGTCACTACCCACTGCACAGGATGTTCCTTTGTTTCAGCTGCATCTACATTCAAACATCTGCCAAACACAAGATGCTTTCTGACTTCCTTCAAGCTCCCCTCTGACCTGAGCACCTTCTCCTCATTATGCACCAGCATAACTTGTATTTGCTCTTAAAAGTCAGCTTAAACAGCACTGACCCTCAGGAAACACTGAGAAGCACATTTTATGATGTCAAACCACAGCTGTCTTGCATCACTAGTCTAAATGTTCATGGAAGCAAGAGGCTAGATTATGCTTATCAGAGTTTCTTAAGAGTCAACAAATACAGTTACTGTGTTTTGTTTTGTTTTGTTTTGAAGTATCAGATGAAAATGGCTGGGTTATATTCAAACGGCAAGTAAAATACCCCAAAATATTACTAGATACATTATTTACTTTTTAAGGCTTATGAAATCTTCAATATATATTCTGTAAAATTGCAGCTAGAGAGCATGCTTTCCTGTTCTGGATGATACAAACATTTAAAATAACTCATTAAGAAACTCAATGTCCAGCACTACGATGTCATGTGATTTCCACCTCGGTCCACATCCAATGATGTTAGCAGTGGCATAGCCCCTGAAGTGACCACATTAATGATGGTGTTAACTAAGGCAAAACCAATAGTGGAAAGAAAAAATCTACTATCCAAAATTATCCATTCTTCTGAACTTTAGAGTGGATAAACAAAGTTGTATCTTAGAGCCCTTTCTCTTCACTTAAAACGACAAGTACCTTTCTAAGAAAATGACCTTTCTATTTAAAGATTTTGCTCCTTTTATTATACCTTTTCCATATCAAAGCTGTTTTTATAGAAGGAAGAAAACCTCCTAAGATGTGACTCATTAACTGTGATAAACAGAATACACATAGGAAGCTGGAAGGCAAGCCAGGGCCCTACGCACATAGACAATACGCTGGGGGCCTCCCTAAAAGGCCACTAACTTTTGAAATCTACACGAGAGTTTTACCCAGTTTTATATTTCATACAAATGGGATTCGATGCAATCCTCTGTAGCTGTGGCTTTGAATGCAGTTTCTTTTATTTAAAACGTCGTGAAATTAGTTCATATCCATGTTTGCAAATTGTTTGTCACTTACGTCTGTGTTCCACCCTTAGTCATTTGCCTTCTTGCCCCCTCAGGGGTGAGCAGGGTTTCAGCAGTTTCCCATGTAGAACTGTAATAGTCTCATGTTGAATACATACATGCAGTTGTTCTGTGTGTCACCCCTTCCCATTCCTCCTATCTTTCCTCCCTGTATGTATGTTTATCTCAAATAAAACTTTTTTTTAATATGAGATAAATTCCTCAAAATCTCTGAATCCTTGTTTGGGGAACTAAAGTAAATTATACAGAAGAAATAACAAAATATACTATAAGAACGTGTTTTTAACCTAGAAAAGAAAGCATGAAAAGACGCAGGTCAACAGAGTAGGCATCTGGAATCTCCAGCCTAAAGGTTAATCATTCCTTTATTTTTATAAATAAAGCTTTATTGAGTCCAGCCATACTCATTTTGCACTATGATGGGATATAGACAAGCAACCGAGACTGAGTACATTTCCCAAGAAATTGAAACTATTTCTGTCTCTATAAAAACCATTGGGCTGCCTCCTATTATAGAGTCTATATGGACAATGAAACCTTTCAAATAAACAAGCAATGTGATATTCCTAGACAACTAAATCCATTATGCTTGCTGTTGGTTTTTGTTGTGTGTTGTACTTTTTTTGTTTGTTTGGTTTTTGTTTTTGTTTTGTGTGTGTGTGTGTGTGTGTGTGTAGAAGAGAGTCATGCTATATATAGGCCAGGCTGGCCTTGAACTTGTGATCCCACCCCATACTGTGGTGTGCTGTGATTACAGGTATGCATCAACATGCCTGGATCCATTCTGAGTTCAACAGAGGTTCCTTTATCTCAGCTGGCAGAGGCTACAGGCTTTTCCCTTAGAATCCATGTAGAAGGAGAGAAAGTAATCCAGCCCCAAGCTTTTAACCTCCCCTGTAGCACCCTGTAGAAAAGAAGAGAGAGAAATCAAGGATACCCTATGTGAACAGATTCTCCTTTCTGAGCCTTTGGTTTGAGAAGTTGTACAACGAACGTGTAATAAATAACAAAGCACTCATTCTAGACCCTGGCTATTGTCTCATCCTGGAGTTCCTTGACTGAGGTGTCATGAGCTACCCCAGCATGAAGAGGTTGGTCATGTTGTGAGCCTTAGGACTTAGTCGGCATGCTTTTGCTTAGCAGTGCCTATTAAATGGTGAGAAGAGAGCCATGCTGCCTTCTCCCTACTGTTCTATCATCGTGTTATAACCAAAGGGACTTTCAGGGTTCTCTAGAAGTAAACTTCAGCTTGACATTAAAGTTTAATTAAGACTTGTACAAGAGCTGCTTAGAAATAGACGTTTATAAAATATTCTGGCTTAGAACCAAAGCATTAGTCACTGAACACCTTTGGGAGAGAAGTTGGCACTTCGACAGGCAACAGAAGGTGGAAGTGTGGCATCCACAGCCAGCTTCTGAGACAGAAGCCGAGCAGAGTGGCACCAGGCCCTATTGCCAGCAAGACTCCTGCTTTAGTTTCCATTTCAAGCTATTTTGCACAATTACCACAATCCCAACTCTACACTTTTTAAATGTATAACTTCCTATAGATCTTCTTTAACAAGAAGTCATTGGAAAGACACCAGCCAGCATCCTGCACACCACGCTGGAGAGCCAGCTGCACATCTGGACGGGTGGCATGACTGAACGAGCGGCTTCCCTGGGACTCACAGTTCATTCTTCATTAAAACATGCATAATGCTTGAAATTTACAAAGCTGCTTAGAGTCCACATAACTGACACAAACCCAGGTACTGAGCACACATGCAACCATGACTTAATAAGTGAGAGAGGAAATGAGAAAGCTCTAACACCAGGCTCTACATTTTCTCTCAGTGAACATGACTGCAATTTACAAGATGTTCAAAAAACCTTAGTATCATCAATGTATTCTTTCTTGGTACAATCAGTTTGGTCTCTGAAGCTTAATTTTTTAACAGAATGGTGGAGATAAAAAAAAAGGAAAGAAGGAAGGAAGAAAGGAAGGAAGGAAGGGAGAAAAAGATGCTAGAGCTAAACACAATGTGAATCGTTAGCACAGTTTAGTGCTCAAAGACAACAGAAGAATTATGTAACAGAAGAGTGGCCTTCAGCAAATGGCCTCCAGTCTAAAAACACTGAGGGATTCTTGTCAGCTGGGATAGACCAATTGTCTGACTTTATTGAGTAAAAGTTCAAGGGGAAACTTGAAAAGGAACTTGGATTAGGAAGTTGGGCAGGGAGTGAGTGGACATTAGTGTAGTAGTATGTAATTCTTCACAAGCTCGGTGAAGTCAGTGAGGCTTTTATTTTAAAAAGGACAATTGTATTAGATTAGCCGGTTGTGGAATTGAAAAACATGGTGCCAGGTGCCACTCACAACCTACTCATCGATGAGTCCCTCACTGGATGCCAACAGAACCCCAGGTTATTCACGCAGTGCGCAACACTCCTTTGATATTGTAGAAGATGAGTATTTAGCTCATCCATGGGAAATGAAGTCTGATATGTAATATAACCATAAAGACTACATTCTTGCTGCACGGTGACAAACTGAGGATGTCTACATGTCAAGTTAGAGTTAGCATGAGAAGGGCTATATTTTCTGAAAAGTTTTCAAAAGAAAAAAGCAAAACAAATAAAACACACTCTTGTTCTGCATCCATTTCCTTTATGGAAATGTTAGCATTAAAATATAATCATAAATAAAAATCCTAAAGAACATAAAAGACAACCATCTATGCAGGCTTCCTGGGTGCATAACAGACCTGTAACTACCATCTCCATGTAGATATTATGCCACATATATTTCTGTAAGTTGGGATTGGTCATATATTCTTGTTATGTGAAGTTAAAAGTAGTCCTAACTGTTACAAAAGCAGGTAGGGTCGATGTTTATCACTAGAAACCTGAAGCATAGCAGAGTGAGGCCACTTATATCCTGACCTACATGAAAGGTCTGACTGTAGACTCCTCCTTGGTGGCTAATGCCTATTATTCTTGTGATTGTGATACCATGTTTGCTAACTGTTAGTTTTCGGTGGGGACTTCTCTGTTCACTGTCCCAGGAATTTGGACACGGAACTAGGAGGGAGTGTGAATCAGCACCGCTTGTCAAACCCGAGCGGTTTATTATTGCAGGCATCAGAAATTCATGTTCCTTATGGAGTAAATGCATTTACATAAAACAGACTTCTAGATCTGGGACACATAATATCATTAGTGCCAGCAGAGTTACAGCCAGAAGAAGGCATACAACATATGGCCCCAATTTGCAGACTGTTACTGAGGAAGGAGAGGAGACACCTACATGCAGAGATGTTGTATTTTTGTCTGACACAGAATAACTTACTCAAAACACAGTCAAAAAGCTTTCACTGTGGCTCTGCAAACTTAATTAGATGAGTTCTCATTTGCACATCCCAAATAGGTTATCATGAACCTCATAGAAATAGTTTGTAACTTTCCAAAATTATGTGAAGGAACTGGTACCTACTGCTTTACCCTGAAATCCACACTATTCTAAAAATAGTGGCACCTTTCATTGAACCTCAAAGGTATCAGACTTTGAGCTAATCACTTGTATTAGGTGCATTTTAAAAATTAAAACATCCAATAGAGAAGACATAATTTCTACTCTTTTATAGCAAGGAAAGGGGAGGCTAATAGACTTCTTTTAGACTGCCATTTTGGTAACAGGGTAGATGTAAGAGTTGAGCCAAGTCGAACATGATTAGCTATCTCCCACATGAAAGTCTTTACCACTGCATTGCTCTCCTGGTTTCAGAGTGATAAAGTCTTGTATAAAATAATGGAGCTGGAAGGGTTAAATGGGGCAGGGATAAGAGGACAGGGTACGGGAGGGATAAATCGAAAGGCTAAATGGAAACCCACTATTGTAGAAGTTACTGGGGTGGGGAGGAGAGAGGGAGGGAGGGAGAGAGTTTAAATGGAGTTATTAAGAAAAGACAATTTCTCTTGTAGATATACCAGAGACTAGCAAATAAAGCCCCAATGACAGAAACAGGCTTGAGTTGATGGTCAGCAGGGTCTCCTAGACCTTTTACTTTGGGTCCCCATCCAGATTGGGATGGTAAGACTTTATTACTAATGTAATCACATACAATGGGTATAGAACATGGAGTAAAATGCTGATACTGACCTGGAATCTTCATCCTTATTAGCTAGATTTTACAGTGATAGAAGGTGCTATGTATTCTACCTGGGAGAAAAGCAATCACCAAACTTATCCATTTGTGAGCCCTGCACACCAGAGTAATGACCACTTTGACAAAACATGCCCAACAATGCCAACAGTGGCACGGGTGCTATGGGAGTAACCAACCGTTTTCTGACTTGATATAAGACCCACTTCATAATGTGAAACCTAAGCCTGCCACTGGGGCCAACAACCCAAGACCCAGATGTATTATAAGACCTAGGGAAGAACCTATTGCTATTATTCTGCTAAATGGACGAAGTATAAAACAGATTCTCAAAAAACCCACATCCTTAACCCCACAGATCGGGACATCTCTCAACCTTCATCAGAGAGGCTTCTTTTGTAGTAGATGGTGCTGAGCACAGAAACTCACAACTGGTCAAACTGTAGAGAATAGTATATGGCAAAAGGCTCAGTCCTAAATGAGGCACCTACATCACACTATCTTCTTCTAGGACTCAGAGATATTTCAGAAGACAGGGCTCAGAGACACTTTGAGAACCAGTGACACTGGAGAACTACATCAGAACAGTGTTTCTGGGCACAACAAAGCAATCGCTCATATTATCTTACTAAAGCTATGACTATGTGCACAGGAGCAAGCCAGACAAAAGTTTCAGAATGGGTGGAGAAAGTGGGCACGCAATGTCCCGCCCTTAGCTGAGGCACTCTTGAAAGTAAATGACCACCAGGTAAAGGAGAATAAGCTTTATTCAATGATGTGGCCCCTAAGGAGATACCCAGGTTCTAGCGGATGAGATTAAACATAAGCACAGTGGCTACACAAAGTAAACTACATGGGTTAAAAAAATAAAGAGAACACATGAAATTTGGAAGAAATTTGGAAGGGATAGTGGTAGGGTGGAGAAGGAGTTGGAGGAGCAACAAGCGTGTACTTAATCAAAACACATTATATGCAGGTATGAATTCTCAATCAATTTTAAAAAGTCAACTTATAGCTCTGTTCATAGTGAAGGCTTCTTTCTTAAATCCTATGCCTATCGATGAGAAGTTTCTGGGGTCTTAGGATATACATTTCCAACAGACATTGTAGGTATTGTCCTGGACATGACTCAAGACCACATCCTAAGAAATGGCACCTTACACTTGGCCAGATACTATTTAAAATCATAGGCTTGATTATTTTTTTTTTCCGGAGCTGGGGACCGAACCCAGGGCCTTGCGCTTCCTAGGCAAGCGCTCTACCACTGAGCTAAATCCCCAACCCCCATAGGCTTGATTATTAATTGGAAAAACACTTCCTATTAAAAATGCTAAATAGACAATTAAGTCAAAATTGACTTAACAATTCCAACTTATTTGAATGAAAACATTCTTAGCGATATTTTGAAATCCTCTTTCTCATGGAAAAGACGATTTGCAATCAAAGAGGACCAGGAAGACCCAGAGAGCCTAATGCTAACACACGGATATACTTCATCTAGAAAATGTCCCTCTCTACAAACATACCTGCACAGCTGCTTTTATCAAAGTCTCTTGATATAACTAAAACCTACATGTCTTAGAAAACAAATACTAATGGAAAGTTATAAGTTCTTAAACTAATAAACTCACAAAGTCTCACTCTGCTCTGATGTACAAAGCAGTTACTCAATTCTGTGAGTGAGCCAACTGAATCATTTATAAGCACAAAGCTCCTTTACCAGTCAAGGAAGGGCTCCTTGTCCCTGCAACTATGGATGTCCATGGCTATGCTGGCATTGTCTGATTGAGAAGAATTCATGCTTTTCCCCAGCAAGACATCATTTACTACTGCAATCAAGCTTTCTGCTCTTTCCTTTTCAATCCCTTGTTCCACATTTAACAGTCACATTGGAGCTTTTGTTCCTCAAACTATCCCCTATATCCTAACCCTCATAGATAGTTGCTATCTATGAACTTGAATTACCACAGCATCAACCCATGACTTTTCTATATTTACTCATTTCCACAATTGCAAGGAAGCGATCAATCATAATCCCCAGCTTTGTAGCTTAAGCTGAAGAGAATCTTAACTCCTTTCTAAGGCTAACTCCTTCCTCTACTTATAAGTCTGGAGTGTCAAGTGGCGGAACTCCCGTTCCATTCTTAGCAAACCTCTTAGCCACCTCCTCTCCTCCAGGCATTCTGTTAGGCTCTGGGAAGATAAACACGACGACAGGACTTGCTTTACAGCTCTTCCAGAGCTGTGTGGAGAGAGACATTCAATAAAGTGCCATAGGCCTAGGAGTACAGGGAGTCTAGGGTAGGGGGTTGGAGATAGACAGCCACATCTCAGAAATGCTGAGGTTTAAAAGATAAATACAGGTTCATCAGGTAGAAGTGAGAAGATGGTGGATATGAGGATCTATGTCATGGCCAAACAACTGTAAACATTCTTCCATTGATGTCAAAAAGACCTATGATAGTGGTGAGAAACTGGACCGAGGAGTTTAAATTTTAAGTCTAACATGACCTACTGAATCCTTATCATTTAACAATTAATTAAGGGATCCTTGCCCCCCCCCTATTATAGATGTTAGGTCATCCTGAACACATGATGGTCAGGACACTGACAATGCCTGGAAAACCAGAATACTAGGTGATATGAGAAGTCTACTGGGTATCTGGTTTGGAAAAATAGCACAGAGAGAAAAGAAAGAGATAGGATAGACAATTAACACGATTAAATGGTGTTTCTAGTTTCTAGTTTCTTGCTCAGGTAATTAAGCATCAGTTACACAATTGCTGAATAACAACGAATCAGAATCAATCTGTGTGATATTCTTCATGCTTGCCCGGCATCAGGACATGGGGTGTACAGCTCGAAGATGCTGATCTAAGCATAAGCAGTGTGGGAATGGCAGGAGAAGTTGTAGTTTTAAGTAAGGTTAGCCCAGGAAAACATGACTGTGTGTGAATGGGTAGGGCATGAGTAGCAAGTACAGATGATCTGAACACAATTGAGAAGAGGATGGGAAAGGAAACACAGCAGGATGTCATCAAGAAGATGAACAGAAAAGAGAGTCACGGGGTAGAGTGAAGAGTTGCCAGATGCTTCAGGCTAAGTTCAGGAATGAACTTTAACGTGTCCTTTGGGATGTAAGCCAAAAGTTGTCCTCTCTTATTTATCCCTTCCCTGCCTCTGATCCTCACATGGCATGCCATTCCATGATTAAATAAGATGGGCATATATCTTTAATTTCAGCAATTGAGAGGCAGGCAGATCTCTGTGAGTTCAAGGCCAGCCTGGGCTATATAGTGAATTCCAGGACAGCCAGGCATACATAGAAAAAAACAGAGAGGGGGGTGATGAGAGAGAGAGAGAGAGAGAGAAAGAGAGAGAGAGAGAGAGAGAGAGAGAGAGAGAGATGCAAGAAAGTATGGAGAAAATGAGGGAAGGAGGAATGAATGAATGAATGAATTGAATTGAATTGAAAAAAGTCATTATTTGTGCCCACTGACATTCTTTCCTTCTGCAGTTTAGATGCAAACTCCATGGCCCTTCCCATCACTATGCTATCTGATCTTGGTATAGAATATTAATATTAATATTAATGCCACCTTTTAATATCCTCCATTTGTTATGTTATCAGGACTTGGTTTCCTGAAGATCTCTTTATAGTTTCCAAAAGAATTTCTACTGTTTTTAAGTTCCTTGAATAGAATGAGTCCCAATATTTGAGTCATTTTTCCCATTTACCCTGTAAAATTTACATTTCTCATACCTATGCAATCTCAGGAGTCTCTAATGTGTAGAGGAAACTTTAAATCTTGTATTGAGAGTGATTTGTAAGTAAGGATCTGTGTACCAAAGCTCCATATTCTTGGGTAAGGTTCCTATCACTGTGATAAAATACCATGACCAAAATCAAGCTGGGGAGGACGGGATTTAGTTTCTCTTACATCTCGTAGTTCATCATCCAGAGAAGTCAAGACAAAAGCCTTGAGGCAGGAGCTATGCAGAGGCTATGGACAAATGACTTGCTCAGCCTGTTTTCTTGTAGCGGGACTGCCAGCCAGCCCAGAGATGACACTTGTCCACAGTGAGCTAAGCCTTCCCAAATCAATCAGAAAATGCACCGCAGGCTTGCCTGTAGGCCAATCTGGTGGAGGCGTTTTCTCTATTGGCACTCCCTTTTCCCAAATGGATCTTCCTTGTGTGATGTTGACATACAACTATGGTTGCACGGTTTCCTTATGCCCCACCTTCTAAACCAGTTTCTCCTCCCCCTCCTGGTCACTCTGCATCCTTATTCATTATCCTTTTTTATTTCCATTGTCCACAGATGTACGAAGTCATTTGAATATAGGGAACCTCTGCGTAATTACAGGGGTTTCCTTTCCCTTACGAAGTCACAGTGGGCATCCCTATTCCCCCAGCTCTTGCTATACGCCTGATGCTATTCTAGGTATTGTATTTTCTTCCTACTCCGTTTATCTTGCTGTGAATGTAGAATAAGTTAGTTTATTCTTTTTCAAATTTGTCAAAATACATTATTTTGCATATCAGTTTGAGTCGTGTAACTCACTTTCTAGCCGTAAAACATACTAACCATTGTGCAGTAAAGTTTAATTTTTTTCCCAGCCAAACTCTTATTACCAGCCCTTAAAAATATTAAAATATAATTATGACTATGATAATGATATCTCAAGGCACAGTTAAATCCTGAAATACCTTCTAAGTTACAATAAAATAATTAAAGCACACTTCATAAAGCCTTAGGGACACTCATATACGTTCATTCTTTAAAAAATGGTAATGTTTAAAGATATAATGCATATAATATAATGCAATATATAATATATGTAATGATATATGCATCATGCAGTTCCTCATAGCAAAACATTATAATTTTGTAATATTTTAAATGATGTTAACATTCATGGGTTAGCTTTTCTCTGACCAGAACCCCCATGCATCTACCCTTTATGTTCTTTTGATAAAAACAGAGCAAACTATACTTACTTCAAAAACCCAACTTTTGCAGAAACCTGCAGATCAGCAGAACAATTTTCATAGGCACAAAACCTTGCGAAGTTTATCTAGAAATAAAACATGACAACATTTTAATTCCTATGTATTTAAAGAATGCGGCACCTGTGCTTGACAAAAATAAAAGTCACACATTAAATTATAACTTATGCCTCCCCAAGGTTCAATCTGGGAATGAGTCAGGAGGTCCAAATACATAGTTTCAGGGCTATAGAAATTCAGTTCTTCTAGTGGATTCCAGGCATAAATTTGTTAAGTCAAATAAGTTTTGAGAAATTATATTAAAGACACTGTAGAAATATTTGTAATAGCAGCTGCAAAGACATTTCTAATCTGCCTCTTCCCCACTTTCTCATGCTATATTCTGATCAAACTTATTACACAAAAGTAAAGCTTCCATTCTTTTTTGGCATAGGGATGGACAGCGACTCATATCCAAGAATACATCTATATGTAGAAACTGAGAGGCAAAACTTTGTGGACACATTGAACAAAATTAAATGGTGGCCTGTCGTGAAGTTTGTTTGATTTATTGAGCTCTAGTCACTTAAAAGGATCCATGTACACTACTGGGTATGCATATACTCCTCAGAAAGACGTGAAGGATATGCTATATAAAAGCAAATAAAAATATTAAAATAATTCAGCTCAATAGGAATAGGTAAAAAGGGGAAATTTTTTTCAAAGAAGGGGAGATCTAGAAAGTGAAGAAAGAAACAAGGCACAGGGAGTGGGAAGTGAATAGAAATTTTGTCACATAGTAAATGTGTTTATATGTGACAGAACTTCAGTAGGAGAATTGAAAATTCAGAGTGGATCCATGGCCAAGGAAAGAGACAAGAAAAAAAGGTGAGGAATGAATAAAGGAAGAACAGTGGGTGCAAAAAATGGGGAAGACCAGTGGGTGCATAGAACAGATAGACCCGTGGGTGCCCAGAAAGATATTGAATAACCAGCTCTTAGCACAACCAATGCCTAATGTGTTTTCTCTTGAGAAATTCATTTCTTCAAGGAGATAAAAACTTACATATGCTCTACATAAATATTTATATATTGAAAGGTACTCGTGTGACTAAATGCAAGTTTAAACATGTTCAATTGAAAATCCCAAAGGGATTATTAAATACACACACACACACACAAACACACACACACACACACACACACACACAGAGAGAGAGAGAGAGAGAGAGAGAGAGAGAGAGAGAGAGAGAGAGAGAGATTGATTTTCATCAACATTTTAAAAAAATTCTAAACAATTCAGGTACATTTCAATTATTTTTGTTGTATTTTAAAAATTCTTCAATTATGTTTTAAGTATGTTAAGTTTTAAATGCAAGAAAATACTCAACCGTTTTTCTAATAATGTCTTTTTCTTTCTTCTGCTGAAGGATCGGCTGGAGGGGTGGGAATTCCTCTGTGTTTCGTTTGGTGATCACATGATGCCCAAGGTGGTATGTGGCCTCAACCTGAATGGGAGTGAGGATGTCTCGCACGTCTTTCTAAGGGAATTGAAAATCATGGATACAAATAAAAGTAGGAAGCATGAATAGAAAAGGATACACAAAAATCATTTCTTCTAAAGGGTCAAAAAAAAGACACAAACAATGCCCCACATTTTAGCAAAATTTCTTTTACAAAAATTGAACCGTATGTTCTTTTTGCAGTACAGAAATGGTCCTGTTGTTTGTGACAGGACAGAGTATGAAATGAAAAACTACCATCCGATAGTATTTGCAGAAGTCAGAATTTCAGCACTTTCCCTCCTATGATATTTTGTACAATTCTTATAGGTTGGTATCATAATATACATATTTATATTTTTCATTTACATACTTAATAAATAACCTCAAAGTTCTCCTCAACACCTCTATTTCACTTAATAATCCCCTATGTGCTTATAGGAAAATAATGTTGCTCAGTAAGCTTTCCTTAAATCTCTTGGAACACTTTGTACTCAGTTTGATTCATTCAACTTCATATTTATTATGAACATTTCTGGGTTTTTTATTTATCATAATGATATTTTCCCCTTAATTATCTAATACCATGACTCGTAATACAGGAATGATGTTAGGTCTGTATTTCTAAGCCTGTTGAATTTTCTCACTGTGACAGTTTCCTTGTTTGCTATGTTATACTTGTTCATATGCACTCAGAGTTTATAGGTTTATTTACCAATCATACAGCAGGTAACCATTAAAAATATCATTCTGTTTTGAATAGAATTCTTTTATATGTAGTGGCTTTTTGATTTCTACATAACACTTCTTGTGTCTACATGGTCAAAAATACACCATTGAATGATGAAGGTTTTAACATTCATTTTACTGAGTTTCCAATGACAAACCTGTGTTTATTCCAATACATTATCGGTTCTTACATTTTAATCTTAATTTCTCCAAGCATGCATTAATTTTATTTCTTTTAAGAATATTTCCCATGGACTTAGAATGTTTTTCATTATATTTTCATTTTATTGTTTACTAATTCTTCATTAAAATCATGTCATTCTATCATCAAAACTATTTCCTGACATACGGTACAAACGGAAACAATTTAACCAAGTGGAAATAACCTGAAAGCATTCAAGACTCAATTAAATCAGCACTGCAGTATATCCAAAAGTTATTCTCGAATCGAAAACACATGCATGGGAGTGAGGTAAGACACAAAGCATGATGTTGCTTGCTCAAGACTCACTAGAAAGACAGATTGCCCTTTCTCCTTGTCTGGGGAAGTTATGAGGTCTTTACTAACAAAGCAGTGCACAAGCCTTTATAACAGAAGTCAACTGGGCCCTTCATGAAATAAAACACGTTAAAGACCAATACACATGAACATGTTAAGCACAACAAAAGCTTAAATTAAAATGACCTCAGAATTTGAGAGGGCTGACTGTGTTCCATAAATATAGTCCACAAATACAGGGACCAGTTTAGAACAATGTGAGTAGCCTTCATTTTTCTTGATATTACAATTGTGACTATGTCTAGAGATAATTTGAAAAGCTGAGCACAGACTTTTGGTATCTTGTCATCTGAACCATTTAAATGTCAAGCTGAGATTGATTCAACCTTCGTTTATGTGTCAATTTATAAGTTCCATTTAAAGGAATGCATTCAACAAATTTCTTCTAGTTATTAAAGAAACTTAATTGATTTCACCCAAGACAGACAGATTTTTTCTACCCTGCCACAATCTTGAATGGCTCCAAAGATAGACATAACTGGTCCGATGAGGGAATGAAGAAAGAATAAACACATAGACACACACACAGAGAAAATCTGGGGCCAGGTGGGCAGTGGACATCCTGATGGAGTAATGCCAACTATTCAATAATTGGGAACCTTGGTGCACTTATTATGCACAGCACAGCCATTAGCTAGTCTTGGTAAGAGGTCTCTAAAAGCCAGAAGTCTCAGTCTACAAACATCCAAAATGAGGAAGCTGCTATTGCTAGTTTTTACAGACACTGATCAGTTGTCCATAAATACTCATACTTGCACATTTTACCAACATTTGCACTTAGAAAAGAGGGAGGCTTTGCCAGTTCCAAGCATGAGCTGCATGAGGAAAGCTTTGACCTTCCTATAGATCAGAGGCATTGGGTCCTTAGCATGGCTGTGTCTACATCAGCAATATACATTCACTCTTGACTTCACTTGCCCTTAACACATTCTCTCATGGCTTCCTTTTCTCCCCAATTAACCAATACTAGAATCCTGTATCCGAGTTCCTCAGGGCTGACTTAACAATTCTCCTGCTGAATATATATATGTATATATATATATATATATATATATTCATTTCACTATTGGTACATGGCTTAAAGATCACTTCTTAAAAGCAAATTAAAGGACTTGAGTTTAAGGAGCTAGCAATCAATAATTCTTAATGGGTAGTACAATCTATTATAGATTATTGCTGTGTTATTCACATAAGAAAATCAATCTAATACATTTATAAAGGTGGCATTTACTACATAAAAGATTGTGTTTATTCAACATTCTTTTCATAATTATAAGTAGAAAGAATACAACTGTTTCTTCTTCTATTCACACAGTAGACATTAATATATCATGTTAAACATACCTATTATAAAGGTAGAATCTTGAGTCTGCTAGGTAGAATCTGAGAGGTAGAACTCCTATTTGTGTAACTGGAAAAAATATGCAAAACCATGGTCCCAGCTTTCATGCAAAAGCCTCAATCAAAAAAATGGAACAGACAAACAATCACGGGATCCTCAAGCTATCTAAAACAGGATTTAGATGTGTGACGTGATAGCTGAATCATGGTAGCTATGCCTCCTGACATTAAAATACCACTTGGTTAAATGTCCTTGGTGATAGAGATAGGATGCTATTACTGTATAGAAATAGGGTTCTGGTGTATTGTCCTGCACATGTGTTCTAACAAAGAGATCTTATCTTGAAAGGGCCTTGACCTCATTAAAATGTCATTTATGTTATGGCTTTGATTTTGAATAGGCTTTTAGAAGAGCATGGGAAAATTGAGAAGATCATGAGTGGCATTTCTGGTCCACCATGATATGTGATGGGAAAAGAGTTACTCATGTTACCTTTGAGAACTCTTTGGGAAAACTTCCTCTGATCTCTTTTTGGAGTAGATACTTTGATTTGCTTTGTTAAATAAACTTCTAATTAAACTACCTCTGCTCTCAACTGAATTATTTGCTTGAAGAAGACTAGAACCTAAAGGCCCCATAATAGGGCTATTACTCCCTGTATAACATTGGCCTGGATATTTACTCTGTTTATGTTTTGTTGCATTATCTGAAAAGGAAAACGGCTATGACCGTGGTGATGTCTACATACTGTTGGGATGGCCAGATGACATGAAAAATACCTAGATGTTATAATTGTGTGTATGTATGTGTATATATACAGACACTCAAATATAACTTCAAATGAGCTATATAAGGTAGCCAATCAAACACTGAAATTTAGGTTAATAACTGCTGAGAAACATTTGGAGGCATAGGAAAGTGGGGCTTTTTGTCACTCAGAGAGCAGTAAGTAGAAAATGGTGTTGCAGTGCCTATCAGATTTATAGATCAATGGCACCTGAAAGAGTTGGAGCCTGAACTATGGTGTTCAAGATACTGGGTTATGTTTTTATTCTTCTATCTCCAGATGTTCTTGATTAAATTACTTGGTAAATGATCATCTCAACAGGAAACCTTGACCATATCGGAATGCTGCAAATCAAAACCCAAATCCCAAGTTATCAACTTGTGAAAATGGAACAGCTTGAAGCCCTGAATATTACAATAGCAAACTTGATTAAATTATTCCCTGGGCATAGGAACTAGACAGTCACTGAATGTCCCTCCACATGTCCACTATATTAATTCTTCTCAACAAGCTTGCTTTGACCAAATCACATGGCACCTAATTCATACTAATTTTCCACGAGGTCTTCTCTACATCTGGTGAACATTACTTTCATTATCCCAATTACCTATTAATTATGCTTTTCTCATAATATATGGGATGTACATGTGCTTTTGTAGGGGAAAAAAGCACACTTGTTCAACTTAATCAGCTCTATCTAGAGACAGAAGCTAAAACACTAAAAATGTCTTAGAGTGACAGTAAGAATTTGAGAGGAAGAACATGAATTTGCTTAGACGTGTATTTATGAAATGACATGTGCTATTATATTAAACATAATGAAATTCTATGCCATGTTTTTATCTGAATTTTCATAAAATGGTACCCACAAGAATGCTGATTAGCTTGTGCCTAAAATTAGGCAAAGTTGTATTCTTTCTCTTTCATAGAATCTGTATGTCTGACCCTGTGAGTAAGTCCACATCCTCTTATTGCTCTTAATTACTGGGAAAATAGAGCTGGTCAAACTATGAAGCTACTCAGGCATAAGCATTTGAAGATATTTACTAATTGGTTCACTGTGCACACGAAGAGTCAACAGATACAATGCTATATTAGTACATCTATCACAGTCTACCACCCATGAATTCACATATATGTGTGGTGGTAATTATTCCCACGCATGCAGGGACAAGTACAGAGGAAGGAGGGCCATGTTACTAGCACTGGAGAGACCTGTGAAGATGCTTAAAAATAATACCTTTATTAACATACTGTTAACATGTCATACAAATCATCTCTTTAAAGTGTAAAAATCTTTGCTGTTTAGTACATGCTGAGGGAGATACAATCACACACACACACACACACATACACACACACACCAATTTTCACCAGGCCCTAAAAACGCTATCTTTTCTCAATCATTTCCATATGATTTTTGTTTCTTACACCTCAGCAACCACACAAGTCTACTCGTAAGGCACTGAATTGCTGGATTTCAGAATATTGATGATGACAGGCATTCCTGTGGCCTTTCTCCAAGTATAGATCAGCATATGCCAATGGTTAACTGATGTTTATTTGAGAAGTTAAATATGTTTCCCTCTCAGCAAGTTCACAACTGCACAATAGAATGTTCCAAGTAAAAGTTGTGGGTTTTTTGCAGTACATTTTTTCCTGAGTTTATAGAAATGATGTATCTGGTTGCTTGGGCTAACCACTCTGTACTCGTCCTGATGACTCTCCTTCAGGTGTCTGACATAGCACGTTAGTAAATGGCATAGAATCTGTCTTCAATCACCTCTGATGGAAACATCACTCTGACCTTGGTGATCTCAGTAGTCTTTTCTGTGTCAGTGCTTGCAACCTATGACCCATCGATACTCTCTTCACAGCAGGCAGAGTGCTTTTCATACCGGTCATACACACTCGGCTCAAATTTCTGCCATAAATCTCCATCCCACTAGAGAAAAACTCACAGATCGCATCAGGTCTGTCTGCAAGCATTCCCTCCATCCCAAGCTTCATTTCATTAGTCTACCTCACCCCTCTATTGTCCCCTAAAACAACCTGTCACCTTCTTGTCCTGAAGTATTTTAAACTTAGCTCCCAGAACCTTCTGCTCCTATATCTGAGATTATCAGAATATGGTTTCCCAAGCCAGCCACACATGTACTATGCAGCAACTTGACCAAACAGTGGATCTCCATAGCTTCTGCAGGCCCATGCAGTGAATGGCTCTAGCTACAGTCCAGCATGTTGTTTGAGAAACCTTACACGTATTGCTGACATAAACTGAACTCAGGGTTCACTGCCTTGCATTTTTTCATGGGAAACACCCTCACCCCTTGGGTCTTTACTTAGATGTCACCTTCTAAATAAGCCCTCCTCTTAGGTATATTGTATTCTAACTATGTCCATCTGCCAACCCAGTGTCTCTCCCTCTCCCTCTCTCCCTCCCCTCAGTCTCTCCCTCCTCTCTCTCTCTCTCTCTCTCTCTCTCTCTCTCTCTCTCTCTCTCTCACTCTCTCTCTCCCTCCCTCTCCCTCTCCACTCCCCCCTCTCCTGAACTCTGCTCCTCCTTTACATGCTTTCCCTTGTCTGTATAAGCATCTAGAGTGCTCGAGGTTTCTTTCCCAGCATGCTTTTGTCTCTTATTACTAGCCTAGAGACTACAGGAAGGTAGTGATCTTGCTACTTTGTCTTCACTGAGAATGTGTAAGTGTCTCAAACAGAAGCTGACACAATATATTTAATAAACACCCAGTGGCACCCAGAAAGCTCAGTGAAAAATTGAGATTTAATTGGTATCTCCTAGTGGGGAGTCCTCTGAATGCTGAGTGTACTGGGTCTGAAAACACTAAAAATTTATTTTTATTTGTATATTCGTGTGTGAGTGTGTGTGTGTGTGTGAGTGTGTGTGTGTGCGTGTGTCTGTATACATGCATCTGTGTGTGTGAGTGTGTGTGTGTGCGTGTGTCTGTATACATGTATCTGTGTGTGTGAGTGTGTATGTGTGCGTGTGTCTGTATACATGCATCTGTGTGTGTGTCTGTACATGTGCATCTGTGTGTGTGTGAGTGTGTGTGTGTCTGTACATGTGCATCTGTGTGTGTGTGTGCGTGTGTCTGTATACATGCATCTGTGTGTGTGTGTCTGTATATGTGCATCTGTGTGTGTGGGGGGGGGGGAGGGAAGGAGAGAGAGACATGATGATCATGGAAGGCCATAAAATGTCAGATCCCCTGGAACTGGACTCATAGGAGGTTGTGAGCTGACTAATACATGTTGGGAACTAAACTCTAGTCCTTGTCAACAAGTTAACAAGTTGAGCTACCTCACTAGTGCCCCTGAATACCATATCAGGAAGTGTCATCATATTGAATTTTGAGGGGCTCTAGGTCAAATGCATGCAGTTTGATACTGGTCATCTCTTACAGAACACAAGAACTAGTCAGCCAACCTGACCACTGCCCATCTTCTTCTCTGATTCATCAGAGAGAGAGAGAGAGAGAGAGAGAGAGAGAGAGAGAGAGAGAGAGGAGATTTTGGGTTGCTGTCCTGTGCTTTAAACTGTGAAGAATTAGAATGCCGATCTTTCCTAATGGTGTGGGCAACCAGAGAGGCAGGGGTGAGAGACTGCACTTCTTGACACTTGTACTCCCTCCTGACGTATTAGCTACAGCTCCTTGGCAGAACTCAAAGCTGAACCTGCTACTTCAGTAGTCCCTATATCTTCTCTGGGTTTCTGAAAATGAAGGTTGAAGTTGCTTATGTAACTTAGGAAAGGAAAAAAAAAGGAGCAAACAGTGACTAAAGTTCTACATGGTGCATATCCCATCTCATCACTAGATACTATAATTAAAAGTTTGCTATAGTGTAGGAGGACTTGGGATGCAATTAAATGCTGGAGAGTCTTCCTAGCCCACTACCATTGCTCTCTAGCAATAATAATAATAATAATAATAATAATAATAATAATAATAATAATAACAACAACAACATTCATGATAGGGCCTAAAGTCAACAGTGCACCCCATTATCATAAAAGTCATGGTAACACTGGAGGGATACATGAAATAGACCATGAAAGCCTCTGCTAAACTCTAATTCTGCTCCAAATGTGCTCTGAAGAAAATGTACAATTTGGATGATCTGATCCTTTATTCGTAGGAACAACAGAAGGGAACAGGACAAAATAAACCAAGCTCAATTTGCTGCTATTTTTGTAACTTAAACACAACCTGTTTCCTTGAGAACATCTAATGCTGGTCTTCGTATTGCCCTGAAAATGGCCTCAGCCTTTCTCTGTAATTGACTAACATAAGTCAAAACGCATCTGTGAAGGAAGAAAATAAAAGAACCTCTCGTATCCAAACCACGTATCTGATGAATACCAGTTTATGTGTTTAGCTCTGACCTCCTCTTATAGCTTTATTCTAGCACAATAAACCCTGTGAAGGGAGATGGGGGAATTGCCTGGAGATTAGTGTTCTTGGCAAGGCAGTGTACCGGTCTTGGTGCTTGCTTGCCTTCCTGGAATAAGTATCTTAGGGAATATTAAGTTCTAAGCTGAGGCTACTATTTCACGTCCCAGAAAGGGCTCCTAGGAACAGTTTGCATTTCTGGTGACAATAGATTTTCTGATGAAATACATGCTTCCCTAGTGAAAAGACCCTGACACAGCTTCATATACTAAAATTTAACCAGGAGCATGATGCTCGGCTTGGGAATGAGTATTTTAATAAAAGAAGCATGAAAATCACAGTGCTTCGGCAGGATTATCCACCCCCAAACCATCATAAGAGCTGTCACCCTGGCCCACAAACGAGCCTTACCAAGCCTCAACTGCACAAGCTCCCACTGACACCCCCACAAAGCTGCAGTGGGGATAAGCAATCGGAACACATTCGTGCTGACGTCTGCCTAGCTGAGGTCATGAAAAGCAAAGGAACATCCGCACTGCTCCAAGACCCCAGACACACCATAGCAAAGATCTGAGGCTCTGCAGAATGACACAGGCACATTTCCGAGTGAGTGGGTCAAGAGCACAGGGAACAGCAATCAGAGGAAGGGAAAGGCAAGTCTCTGGATGCAAGGACACAGACAAATATGACAGAGAAAGATAAAGATACATCCGGAAGTGGACTTTGCGTCCTCCAGCTTGATACTGCTTAATGGTTTAACTGGGACAGGAAGCTAGCAACCCATAAACACACAGTAAGTTGTTACTGCACGGACAATGGGGGTGTCTATATTTCACAGGAAGTAGTTTCCCTTACCCGCATGAATGCCTGGTGTGTCCTACATTTCTCTCCACTGCTTGAAACTCGTATGCTTCTTGTAATCATGTCAGAAGTCCCATTGGAGAAGAAATAAAATCTTGACGGAGACTCGGCCTTCCTGTGCACATCCAAGCTCACATTGTAAAACAAAACTGCCAAAACAGAGAAAGAACCGTGACTGTCATCCGTTCTTAGGGCACCGAGATATTAGCAGCTACATGTCAACCAGGAAACACTGAATCAGTAGGCCAAGTTCTTTCCTTAGATCAGATTTAAACAGTTAAACTGAAGTACGAAAAAAAGAAATAAAATATTCTTTAAGATTATTTTTAATAAAATAAAAAATTATCAACTTCCCCAGTTTTCTTTATTAAAATCTTTAGTTATTTCCTTAATCTTTTCACATAGAAGAATGTGAAAACCACACCATCAAAATCATTTTTAACAGTACAAGCTTTTGGAGTCCCATTTGTCTACACACCAGCCAATGACAAAAGTGTAGATAGAGCCCTGATTTCCAGCATCGCTCAGGGGGAACCTGTCTTGTGTGATAGATGACTTCTGTGAGACACGACTAACATCAAATATAGTACGGGTCCCTTACTTTCCTGTTTCTTATTTGAAAGCTTGATATTTTTATTTAATTTCCCTATATAAAATGAACATACTTGTCATAACCCACACATTTATAAAATGGCTTACTAATTCAGTGTAATTGCCAATTATTCATTCTTTATGACTTTACTTCATGGTTTGAACCTCAAGGATTAATCTGTGCAAAATGAAAAGCATATAACCTTTCTTTCAGATACTCCAGTGGTTTGGGGGAGTGGTTAAAATCTGACATAGTTAATATTTAGCTGAAAAACAAGATCCTCAGCTCAGAAAAGAAGAGGGGAATTTAAAAAGCCATAAAATCATCAAGGCAGATTATAGCAAGGAAGTAAGCCTCATTTCCTGACTCTAAAAGGGCTCTTTACAAAGTGACTTGAGAGCAGTCCTCCACTGAGTTGCCCTCACTGCATAGGAGTAATGATGTATAAGTAAAAATTTATATATATATATATATATATATATATATATATTTTCTGCAACATCCATTTAATATTTATATATTTAAAGAAACAAAATTTTGAAGATGTTTGGCCTACAACATATGCATAAAACTTGTTATTCTTACATTCATTTTCAAATAACTCTTTCAACCATCACATACTTTAGAAAATAGTCTAAATCAATTGAATTCAAAATTACAATAACTATCATTTAATACCTAGAGAGCAAGAGAGAGTTGCAACTAAAGTAGCCATCTTCAAATTTATCACCTGAGTCCACAGCAAAGGTAAAGAAGGAGGGACTACAAACATCTTCCCATCAAGGGGCAGAACAAAATGGCTTCATCAAAGAAAACTACCATGTGGGTTATCTTTACCAGAGTCATCTGATGACAGTCCAAAAGCCTGTTTCATAAGAACACTGTGATTATTACCTTTCATATATTCATTTTCAGACATTAAGAAATATATCTGGTTTAATGGAGTTGGAAGAACAAGGAGACAGCCACATCCACTCATGTGTATCTTTCAGATAATCCATCCGCTTGTCTATGCTAATGTGCAATTCACTCTGGGGTCACACTCTCCAGGTGCCAATAACCAGATGAGGGTTTGCCCATCTTTTTATTACTTCAGCTCTGGCCAGAGCTTTTCAAGAAGATTATTAAAAATGAGTCTCAAAGTACAGATGCTGGGTTCATTGTGCACATTACATAACAAAATTGCTCAGACTGAAACCTCTATATCATATCAAAAGTTTGGCTCTATAAGTAATTGGCAGCCTCAGTGATGTTTATATAACAGCAGCCTGTAAGGTTATTGCATAATCAATTTCACAAGTGACTAATATTCAAATGATAGCAATCCCAAGTATAATATGACTTACTGCGGGCTACTTTTATTAATAATTATTCTAAATTCCCTCTCTCTCTCTCTCTCTCTCTCTCTCTCTCTCTCTCTGTGTGTGTGTGCGTGTGCGTGTGCGTGTGCGTGTGCGTGTGCCTGTGCGTGTGCCTGTGCCTGTGCCTGTGCCTGTGTCTGTGTCTGTGTCTGTGTCTGTGTCTGTGTCTGTGTCTGTGTCTGTGTGTGAGACTTTGATTTAACTACCCTCTTGGATGATCCCCATCAATTGCTACATTCTCTATGGCAGGCAAGTGAAGAATTCCCTATAAGTGGAAAATGAGCACAGGTCTCAGAGCTGAGGGTAGCAGCATATTACATATACTAAATCCATGGCTAGTCTCCAGATAAGCATCTTTAATTATTCAAATATGATAGCATATACTTTAGAAAACAACCCTGTGCCTCTTATTCCTTCATACCTATGCTAGCTCCAGATTTTCCAAGCTCAGTAGTGTTGAGGGTGTAATTCAGTGGTGTAACACCTGCATAGCATCCCTGAGGCTCTATGTCCCCTCTCCATTGCTTTTAAAAAGGCAGTAATAACAATGAAAACATTTCAAAAGGATCCCTGCAAAGCAGGAGCTGTGGTGCCCTCTTTGGATTCTGAAGGTTTCACAGGTTAAGCACAGAGGATTCACCTTAAATTAATTCAGCAAGTGATGACCCTAGCTGTGCCTCTTGAAATACACACTAAGCCTCCTTTGTGCCTCATACACTGGTTAGAACAACTTGAGAACAAAAACAGACAGACAAGAAGTACACACAAAAGATTATTCTATTCTGCCCTAAAGAAATGTCAAATGCTCATGATAATGGACAATGAGGGCACACAATTGACTCCTGGATTAAAGAATGAGTGTATGCTCAAGTGTGGCATTAGTTCTGTGGGGTGTGCTTACCGATGTAGCCTGGGACCTCTTTGCCCTTATATGAGAAACACAGTTTAAGATCCACGCACACAGACAGAAGTCCATTTTCAGTACAGTCAAATTTTGTTCTATTTACTGACTCAGGATGGCTTAAAGATGCTTCAACAATCACTACAGGCCGTGTCCTAAGAAGGCAATATGATTATTAGTATCAGATGTAGAATAATCTTACCTTAAAGACAGTAATTACATTTGTTCCCAACAAACAAGCAGTGTCATCAAAACGCTTACTTCGTACATATGTGCTTGATTATATTTTGTGTACAGATTAAGAGAAATTTTCACTTAAACATATAAAACCATTAGTTTTATCTGATGATCTGTTTAATTATATCTATGCAAAGTGAGAAAAAATATTCCAAAGTTTAATAATAAAACTTCAGGATACCAAAAGGAGCCCCACCAAAGCCATTGCTTTTAAAACCTGCTGCCTACTCTCTACATTTAGGCCCAACTGTCGTTATGGAGTGAAATACATCAACCTCACCTTAGCAACACTGCAGAATCAGACTGAAATGCACCAACCGCTACATCTGCAGAATGAAAAAAAGAAAAGAAAGAAAGAAAAAAAGCAACAGGGTAGATTAACGATCACTATTAGTTAAAGAGAATTACCTTGCAGCTACAAATGCTGAACTGCAAATCACGTTTCAACAGTATCAAACCAACCTTTACAGAAATGTCATCAGGAGAGGCAAGCTAGCATCCTCAGATCCATTTCAACATTTGTCTGACTCTATTCACTCAGAAGTAGCAGCAGCAATGTTTTTACAAGAAAGCAAAGAGGCTGCATGCTAGGCTGCCAAACAAAATGTAAGGCTCCGAGCTGAAGCATTGCTCCAGAAGGCTCCTTTCACGTCCTTCAAAACGGATTTCTCCTTGCTTTTCATCACATTTGATTGAATTCCTAGCTACTCCTTTTTTCCTCAAGAACACAATTATGAGTAACCTGAAATCCTTCATATTGGCTCTCCGTGTGCACACTAAAGCAGCCCACAAAAGGGCTTCCACCCGCCAGTCCTGAAAGTGACATATCTACTCACCAACATATCCATTGTTGTCTGCATCAATTTGTCCTGAGATAGACTGTCCAAACATCCTTAGTGACTGGCTGATTTGACGTCCTTCGATTCTCTGGGGAAAATAAAGAGGGTGTGTGTGTGTGTGTGTGTGTGTGTGTGTGTGTGTGTGTGTGTGTGCGTGCGCGCGTGCACGCGTGTATTCGTATGATTTTGATGGGAAAGTTATTGAGTATCTAATTATTTCCAAGCTCTTAGCTTAGGTCTTCTCAGGCTTACCTTAGCCCATTGACTAAGAAAATGCATTCTAGATAAATAAAACACTTTAAGATAGGTAAAGTTTCCCACCTTTAAAAACACCTGAAATCTATTTTGTTACTAAAACTTTATGCTGTGAAAAAGGCAATATTTTACAGGATAATTTTTAGGGTTTCCAAAACAATTACTTATTCCATGTCTTTGAAATTTTTTCAAGTTCTGTATTTACTTCCATGACCAACATTAATAAATAAATAGAGTTTGGAAAACAAGTGTTTATTACTACTTATCATGTTTTAGTATTCGGATATCTGATGAAAACCTACTGGTTTTGACAGACGGCCCTTCCCATTTAAGAACAGTCCATCCCTCAGTCTGCTCCTTCTTTTTAATTTCATGTTCACACACTGAATTAGAAATACGTTGGCGCTATTCATAGCAAGAGAAACATCGGTATCTTTGACTTGACGTATACCTAACTTTTACATTAAATTTAGAAGGTCATCTGCCCACTCTTACTTTCAGCAATATAATGTTAGCTAGTAAATCTTTGGAAAAATCTTTTCTTCTCAGAATGTAGGTCTTTTTCTATACTGAAATGCCCTGAGTTGTCAGGATATAGAACTGAAATGAGAGTCTTGTCGCAAAATTATATTAAGATGGTATTAGTTTAACTACTATACATGGAAAGAAACGTGGTCTTAGGAACGCATTTCGCTCCCTGTGCTAGCTCTGTAAAGCATAAAGCTTTATCTGTAAGGAAGAACAATTGATATCTAAGTGGGCAAACTTGGAAAAGAATAGCCATTGCCTTGAGAACATAGATATGTTGTCACACATAAAGACAAGAATGTGAATGGATTGGAACACTAATGGAAATCCGAGAGTTAAAATAAGACCACTTACCAATATTATACAGTGAAATAAAAATGGTAAGTATTTCAGAGAGAAAACAAGTCCACATTACCAGTCGAAAAACGAGGGTACTTAATCACCAGTACCCTGTGGAAGACTGAATAGTATCTTACCTGTGAGTATGTAGAGGAGATGCCATCTACTCGGCCATTGTAAATGTAGACAGCGCCTCGCAAGTCATCTTCTTGTGGTGCGCCAATAGCAATATCTGTTGGATTTAAATAGTGGACATGGTAGACACTCTCGATGCAAAGAATGAACTTGGAAAACTAGCTTTTGTGATTCTGAAAGCATGTGACATAATGTAAAAACTCCTTCTTATAAGGAAACCCAACCACTCTTCCAGAATAAATTACTCACTTCATAGTCTTCAGGATTATGCCCTAATAGTCCGTGCAAGGAAAATAACAGAGTGGGTGGCTTTGCAGCACATTCTCATAATAGTGAAGCATACAGGGGCTGCAGACGAACCTCAGGACACCCGCCTCAACTCTGTTGCTGTACCCCACTACTCTGTAAATCCCCAGTATTTAATCTATGTGTCTCGTTTCCCCATTTATGGAAAGAGAACACGCAGAGACAAACATGCTCAGTATGAAAGGATGCAACATGTCAACTGCATGTAACGGCATCTGGCATGTTATAACAGGAGATTGTATGACGAGAAGAACCTTAATTTTGAAAGTCTAGACGTTTTTATTACTTTAAAATGGATTCTAAGTCAATTCTTCCAGTGGTGGTAATTAGAGATCACACACATACAAAATAGAATTTCAGAAAATGCCTTGTTTTGTAAAATAATGATAGAATGAATTTATTGTGATTAATGTTGAATTTATGACACTGGGGTGGAAAACATGCTGACTCATCGCATTGCCTAAGTGATGTAAATACATGTGACATGAATGAGGAAAAATTACATTCCATAGCTACAAGAACACGTCATGTTATACCGCATGACTCTATGGGGGCATATTAATGCACTTAATAACGTACAACATTTTTAATTATTTTAACTGATATCTAAAGAATAGAAAGCGTATTTTCATGAAAATTGTCTGAATTTTTTCACAACCACGATGGTAATTTTTGCCTCTTATTTAATACAAACCATATTTTCATTACCAATGACAGTATCAAGAAGATGCAATTCCGAGTCATGAAAACATGAACACTTACTTCCTGAATTGTAGGAAGCTGTTGCACTCTGGGAAATGGTACACTCTCCCTTCACACACATCTATCCTATGTGTGCAGTTTCATGGGATCAATTAACTCCCAGTAATAGGCTAAGGAGGTACAGGTAGAGAGGAAGCAAGCCTGATGTCCAGGGTAGAATGCACGGTTAAGACAGTGCCATTCATTTAATCATATAAATGTTTCAGGATCAGTTGGTGGATTGCCACTCCTTTGATTCTCACGGCTGTTTCTCACCAACGCTGTGACTCTCACTGGGGTCTTTCCAGATCCTATAGCAATGCAGCTCCAGACAGTGTTCCTGGCATAGAAGTGATCACCAGAGCATGCTCCCCCTTCGACACCTGACTCAGTTGGGTTTTGTCAGTTTCTGAACTATACTGGTAGTTAAATACCATGGTCCAATGATATAGACCCCTCATGCTTTCTCTCCAATATCAAGATCTTTTTAAAAGAGAGAAAAGATGGATATCAAAAGTCGATAGGCATCATTTTATGAGAAAAGAATGATGCTACTTATAATCAATGACACCTTTAGAATCAATAAAATGCTTTGAATATCCCACTCTAATTAACCTGTTAAAGATCAATAACTGACATAAGATTATCTAAATCTCAGTGGCATATCATTCTTGTCCCCCTTTCAACAAAAAGGCTAACAGCTCAAAACTATGATCACATTTGCTTCCTTGAACTATTTTAAGCGTGGAAATTAAGTACCAAGTCAGAGATTTTTAATTACCTTCAAAGCCATCATTGTCAATGTCGCCAAGATTTGCCATGGATTCCCCAAACCTGGCAGCATATTTGTCACTTCCGACGAGCACTCTTTCCATTTCAACCATCACAGCTCCCTAGACAGGAATGGAAAGAAAGGTGCCATTACAAAACTGCCCGGCAACCGGACACGTGATTTACTGCTATAATTGGATATGGATTTTTCTAATGCGTCAAACCACAGAGCTTCAGTACACACATCCCAGTTCAATTCAATAAATATTTATTAAGTCAACATATATAATAGCATGATTAGAGCTCAGAGGACATGGAAAATGGTCGAACTCATGATCCCTAGCTTTGAAAATCCAATAAATCATTTTGATAATTCAATTTAACAAACACTTATTGAGCTCTTGCTAAAGACAATGCACTGGACAGAGCGAACCAGTGAAAGCAGCCAAGGAGGAATGAGTATATATATATATATATATATATATATATATATATATATATATATCACCTTTTCCTCCAGAACCACAGATACAAGTTGGGCTTTATACAAGCATGGACATGACCTACAAATACAAATGGCTTTGCACTAATGAGAAGAAAGGAAAATAATTCTAACTGAAGCAAGGAAGGACTTCCAATAAGGGGCAGGAAGGAAAGATGATCTGAGAGAGATGTCACTCAGAGGTATGCAAGGTGGCTACTGCAAGGAAGGTGTGGTGGCGATGTACAGAAAAAAAAATGTTGAGCAAAATAGCTACATGTGTAAGTTAGACATATATGTTAATATCTGCCACATATTTATTAATTAATAAACATATAATGAACACGATAACAAAAGGCAAACTGTTGTCTTACAGTATACAGCAATGGATTAAAAGGGGGAATTTACTCTTTCTGAAGGAAACCATAAGAAGCCAGGGGAGGTCTCTGAGATAACAGGTAACATGACTCAAGTGGCCTTTTGGAAACATCCAAACAGCAATGCACTGGTCGACCCTCATCTTGGAAATCAAAAGTGAGCAGTTATTATATATGTGATGAGCTGTCTAATTATGCTGTGATAATGAGCTCTGATAATTCCAATCCGACATTTGAAAAACAAATTCCATGTAGTGCTCACAGGTCTTATCCTCTTCTCAGGTAAATGTACTCTTCATTCCACAAACACACATTCAATGCTTTGCCAAGTCACCTTCACCTTTTCTTTATAACAGAAAATCCCTATTTTTTTCTCTCTGTCTCAAATACTATTTCTTCCTTGAAATACTTTTGGTCCAAAGTAAGGAATGTCTACTTTGAAAGTACTTATCACCTGCCATTTACCATGTTGCATTCCAGTGACTCCTCCATGACTGGCATCTCACCAAATCCTAAAATTCAGGAGTCACGATTGGGATTGTTTTCAGCTTTTTTGAAGGGCCATTTTCATTCTAAATGAATTGAAAATTTAAATTTATCTCTATAGCTGCAATCACTACCATTTACATGGCATGGAATTACATCCAAGGAGCGAAGGATAAAATGGGCGGGCTCCTCAGGAAATAATTCAAAGGAAGAGATGGGGCTTCAGTGAAGACACACAATGCTTAAACCTCAAGACAATGCTGATTTAGAAGAGTTCTAGGAGTAAGTGGTAATTGCTCCTGTTCAAGTATCCTACAGTCATCAAGAATGGCAGCTAAGTGCTCACTGGGGACCCCTGAGAGCGATTTAATAGATTAGGTCAAAACCCGAGTCCTTCAAGTAACCTTCTTTCTTTCAGTTCATTGACAATAATTCTGAAGTGTCTGCCTGTCTAGGACTTGTATGGGCCATGAAACAACAAGGGTAAATGAAACAGATGAGTCCTCTCCCATGTTAGCAGAGGTTCTGGCAGATGAGGAAAAGGAAATGTTAGGCTGCTTCATGGCTAGTGCCATTTCAGAGAGTTTAGAAATGGATAAAATGCAAGGAGAAGAAGAGAAATCCACACTGTGGGATTTTTTTTTTTTATTAACTTGAGTATTTCTTATATACATTTCGAGTGTTATTCCCTTTCCCGGTTTCCGGGCAAACATCCCCCTCCCCCCTCCCCTTCCTTATGGGTGTTCCCCTCCCCACCCTCCCCCCATTGCCGCCCTCCCCCCAACAGTCTAGTTCACTGGGGGTTCAGTCTTAGCAGGACCCAGGGCTTCCCCTTCCACTGGTGCTCTTAAAGTGAAAACCAGTTGCTGAGCTGGTCTCAGTATTCAAGAGCAGTGCTTCTGGGTAACCCGAGGGAAGGGACGCCTGGTGAGCAGACCCATCCCTTGCTTTCTCGGCATTCCCTTTATCTGTTTGCATATTTGGATGGCCTGAGATTTCAGCAGGGAAATGTTCCTTTACTTTAACAATGATTTTTAGTTACACTCTTTCTTTTAAACATTTCCTCATTAAGAGAAATGTACCAGGTATTTGCCACAAGGGAGAAATGAGAGATACTTGCTGACTAAGGGCAAGTGAGTAGAAAGAAGGCCATCTGCGAAGGGGAGGTGTGGAATGAGGTACAATGTTGTTCGCATGCAGCCATTAATGAGATCTGAGAGATCCCTACCCAGAGGACAATATGTTTTAGTTTAAAGAGAGTCTAGGGAGCCTCTGCATGTGTAACCCTCTAGTCTAGATTCAGAACTTTAAGACTCCCACCCTTCTAAGACTGGAAGCCCTTTCTTTTGCATCGTATAGAGTTCAGCATGACATTGGAAATGAACACTTATTAAATTCTCTGAAAAGTTCGAGTAAGCAGGGTTACAAGTGCACTTGGCTAAACCTCTACTAGAAGACGTGTCCTAGGAAATAAACCTGTTTTCTTAAAAGCCCACTCTCATTTTCAAACTAAAGGACCAAATACTTCTCACGACTTAAAACTGAATGATACTCAGTAACTATCTGACTAAACAATGCAGCCACTTCAGAATAAATGATGCCAACCTCAGATTATTTTAGAATCTAATCCAAATGGAGTGCGTAATAATATTTCATCAACCCACCTTATTTGTTTGCAAGTCAAGACGTTGAAAACATTGAATGCTTCATCTCTTCCTAATAACAGACATTTTGTAACTTGCTGAATTATATAAGGACAATAGTTATTGAGTTATACAAACATCCATTTTGAAGTATCTGCAAAAACCATTCTCCAAATTGTCTTTGTGTGGAAATGAAACTAAAGGGAATTTTAATTAGTGCTCACGAAAGCTGTGCACGCGGATCCCCTTCACCCTCCATCTGTCTCCCTCTCAGAGCACCAGTACAGCAGTAGAATTCTACTTTGGTCCATCAAAGAAGCTTAAGGCTTTATCTTTGACCTGACTAAACTTCTCGGTGCATAAAGAGTGCTTATGAGTGAGTCTCATGATCCAAACTGGATCTCAGGAACATGCAGTAGAAAGAGAGGCCTGAACTCCAATGACCTCCACATATGGACCATGGCATGGATAAGCATGCAAGCGCATGCACCATGCACGTGTGTACATGAACACACTGGCTCAGAACTCTGAAACGAGAGCAGTTTCAATCTGAATTATAATTCACGAATGGCTTCCTGTTTGGGGACCATCGGACATACCATGCCAGAGTTGATGTACACGAACACTCTTCCTTCCTCCCTGATGGTGCTCTGCATAGGCGCTCCAACAAGGAGATCTGAGAAGCCATCTGCATTGAGGTCCACCGCACAGACAGAAGCTCCAAAGTAAGAGCCAAGCTGTTCCAAAGCAAAGCACATGCGCAGTGAGAACACGTGGCGCTGCTCACAGAAGCCCTCAGCAACCCCATAGGCAGAAACGTATTTACCTTTTTACCTTTCATTTCATATACGATGGTCAGTTCGCTTTCATCAATGCTGAATATATATGCCTAAAATTGGGGGAAGAATTCAAAGACATTTACTTTCTTATCAAACTCAACCTATTTTTTAATCAAAATATCAATCTCTACAAGATGTAACTTGACAAACATAAAATATCAAGTGTTTAATAAAATTGTTACCACTATAAACTTTAAGAGTGATATATAATATTAATATTTATATTGATATGCCTGACTTGAAACACTATTGTCTCAGGAACCAACTTTTGGATCCCATAGAAAAGAAAAGGAAAAAGGTGTATCAAAAAAAATTGAGTGCCCAATACTTGTGTAGCAAAGTAGAAAAATCCAGAGCTAGAATTACTTTATTCTATTCTTTCTAGTCTTACCATGAAGCATTACCTGTCTCAACTCCCGCTTATTAAATAATAACCAGTACATTTATTCTCTGGGCATCTATAATTATGCCTTATTATTTATTATCATATTATATTATCTATAAGTTGTTATCTATATATTATCAATTTACTCATAGCAAAGCCTCATTTAATTTATATGAGTCCCCTTAAAGTTTTCCAGTAAATTTCTTTGAGAGCTATAAATAAATCTTGGGCAGATTCAACTGATGCAATATATCGCTCATCATTGTCATCTTATATGTTACAGTGTCCCTTCAACATGTGACTCATGTAATCTATTCAAGGCTTTGTGAAGAAACACAAAGAGGGTAAAAAGGAACGTCTTACTTTTCCTATCTGTTCGTGTTGAGGGGCTCCTCCCACGACTTCGGTAGTATGTGGATTTCGGAAATGACCAGCTCCTACTGAGTAGCCTTCATAAAAGGAGAGAAACATATGACGCTCATCGTTCACAGCAGTTATATGCTTTTCTAACTCTGCATGGAGGTAACCAAAACTATCCAAAATAACTACTTTAGGGAGAACCTCAAAAACGTTTATATTAACTTAAAACGGTCATTTAAGCAATTTAAACACACACACACACATATATATGTATATATATATATATATATATATATATATATATATATATATTTTAATTCACAAACTCTCAATCTTGACACTTGACCTGTTATTCCCTGTGCAGTATGATTAGCAATGGTCTTCCAGGATTGCAGTTGCAACATCTGAGTACACAAAACTCTGGAGCTTTCAAACGACAATCTTTACACCTTTCATGCAATCTTTCTATTTCGCTGACTTTACATAAAGATATAACTTTACACGATGAGACATAAAGTTGGCTACATTTCCTATAATACTTCAAGCTCAATCACATAAGGAAATGCCTTATGAGTTCTGTTGGAATGATAATAATATATTACTTGTTTTATTAGTGCCCTTTCTGAGCACAAAATGTTCGCATTTAAAGCACATATGGGTCAAATAAGCCTATGCTTTGTTCAAAAATAAAAAAAAACAAACAAATGAAAAATCTACAAAACATATGTGCTTTACTGTAAAGGAAACAACATTACAAAATTTGTATTTTGTAGAAATATAGGTGACAAATATGATATTCTTGACTTGGGAAATGACAACAATGAGGAGGAGGCAGAAAAGGACAATAAAAATTGTTAAACTCTGAGAAACAATTCAAGATAATCTTGTAAACAAAGCTTCTACAAGGAAAAAGCCAAAATGATAATTTTTAGAAATTTGTCATAATGCTCTCCATCAGCTGGGAGGTTCCTTTAGGATCCATTGGTCTTCATTTGCTAGTCTAAGAAATAATGCACATACATTCAAAGACATGTGTTTAAATGAATGAATTAATACAGAGTTAGCCTAAAAACTTCCGAGCCAGGAGAGGTGTCACAGACTTTTAATTCTAGCACTCATGTGTCAGAGGCCAACTAGGGCTATATCATGAGATTCTGTCTTAGAAAACAGAAAAGAAAGAGTAGAGGAGGAGAGGGAGAGGGAGAGGGAGAGGGAGAGGGAGAGGGAGAGGGAGAGGGAGATAAAAGAAATAAAGGAAGGAGAGGAGAAAAATAAAAGGAATTGGTTGTGGAGGGGTGAGGGTGGGGGCTTCCTGAGATAGAGTAAGCATTTAACAGTTCCTACATAAGGACACAGGGATGACAACTGTAGTTACTTACACCAGCATAAATACAGTTAATGAAATGCTATTGGCTTTATGCTTAATTGAGACAGTCTTTAATATATACCTAATTGTTACTGCCCAATAGATGTGTATATAATTTCTAAGGCACAGATAATTTAAGTTGGTCAACATTTTACAGTACCTAAGTAGCTTCCAAATTTTACTTGATTCTGTCTGTCTACAAATGCCTTGTATTTGTTCGTAGTTATGTTGTAGACAAAGACGGAGCCGGTCCAGTACGATGATCCCGGGGCCCCCATCACAATCAAATCCTGCAAAAGAAACCATCATTTGAAAGTTAAACCTTACCGCACCAAATCCCTTGCAAATATACAACATTCTAAGCAAATAACCAGGAAATGCATTTTATACTAAAGCTCAAAAATGGGAACATTTTATTAATTTAAAACCATATGTTAAATAGTCAAAAAAGTTAAGAATAGAATTTTAGAGAACAAGCTCTGGAACTTTGTCCACATTGACCAGTGGGTTTCAACTATCAAACGTAGGGCTATTAGACACTAGAATAGGCTTTGGGGACCAAGGCGAGGTGGGCCAGTGAAAGACAATCATCTGTGTGGAATTCATTAGGGTTCATTACCAGGATAATCATGTGTTACCAGAGAGTAAAGGGGGCTTAATTGATTTTAATTTGCAAAAATCACTGAATAGTGTCCCTAACAATTTCTGCTCAGATAATAAAAAGGCTAGTGAAATTTAGGGCATATTTTATCTTAACTAGGAAGGAAGAAAGGAGGGAAGGAGCAAGCTCTTGCCTCTGTTGCATAACAACTCATAGCAATCAAACCCAATTGACATATAGTATATTCTCTAAGTAACTCTGAACTTTCAGTGTCGTCAATTCAATAGAGACTAAAGAAAGAATTGTTATGACATGTTAATATGTGGGAGTAAACCCAAAATGATACGGTCTTGAAAAAATTTATGAGATTTTAATGGGTTTCTGAGAAAACATGCAACATTTATTATTATTGTTATTATTAATTATTATGTAAACTGAGGACAAGATATAATTGAGTTTTATGTAGTAAGAAGAGTTTGGAATTCTCTCTGGTTTTCAAGAGTATTAGAAGTTTAAACCTCACTACCATCACAATTTAATGTAAAAAGGACTCATGTATCTTCTTCACTTGCAACTAGTAATTTAAAACAACCTACTTGGATGGATGTGTTCATCTTTGAAATTAGCAAAAAGAAAATAACTAGCTACTTTAGATTTCCACTAAATCCTCAGTAGAGGAGATAATCTTGAGTGTGGATTTTAATTGATCCTGTATAGTATTGGTCATTTAGAATTTTACAATTTACAAAATTACAATTTTCTATAATTACATGTAAAACAATCGTATAAACATGGTAATAATAGTCTACAGCTTAAGATTACTTAAGTGTTACTCAGTAAGTCTAGAGAAACCCCAGAATTAAGCTTCTGCACACATACCACAATCACTGGAGCTAATATTAAGCTGTTACCTGTGTGTAAAAACTAGATATTCCAGCTTGACACGATGCAAAATTTTCTCCAAATTTTCTCACAAAATCTAAAACAGAAATTCAGTATTGGTTTAGATAAATTGGAACTATATACCTTGAGACAGAGTTTGGCTGTAAAGCCCAGGCTGGACTTGAACTTAAATCCATCTGACTCAGTCTTTTAATTGTTCAGGTTTAATTTTTATGATAATGACCATTCACCATAGTTTTATTTTTCTCAGAAGGCTTCACAAACATGACTCTTAAGATCTATATCTTACGATCTCCTTTTGAAAATAATAGTAGTTGTCATTATTTAAGACCATTCAGGTCTCCTGTATTAACCTTCAAATTATCATCATGAATCATAATTAAAGGTATTTCTCTCTCTGTTTTATCTTCATGGGAAGGATTTGCAACATATATCAAAAGTTAAAATGAATCAGTGAGTGGAAGGACAAGACCTAGAATTTGCACAACTTAATATCCTCTCTCTTCATGGTGACTTTTTATCTGTGTGTGGTCAAAACAATGGCAATCTACATCCTTGGCAAAACCCCACAATAAGCTGTCACATTGCATGTAACCCTCATCCTGTATATTCCGTTGCTAGATTCATTCTCTGACAAAACCAGAACTCAGTGTTGTATGATAGATATGTATGTGCATATACACACACCACCCACAAGCCCTTTACTTGCAGACTCCTGAAAGGACCATGGAGTTGTGTGGAGTTTCTATTTTCTCTATCTTGAGAGGCTTCTGTAGAGTCTCTCATGATGCTGCTGCAGTAATTTGCACTCATACCACCTTTGCTAGCTTTTACCTCTTATCTTTTTGGTAAACAGTCATTTCAACAGGTAAGAGGTGTTCTTTCCAGGTTTGATATGCATTCCGTGATTGTTAGTAACACCGACCCCCTTCATAAAACCATCAACCCTTTCTCTATTTCATTGAAGAGAAAAGATCTTGGTTTTACTGATTGTAATCAGGTTACTGGTTTTGTGCTATCTCTTTGATGAGATTCCATATATACTTGTGTAAAGGTCTCCACATCTGAGAATCTTTGTGTGTGTCTGGTTCATTCCCCTGCCTTTCTCTCTACTCACTTGACGACTCTCTTAGCTATGCAGAAGCTTTGCTGCTTGGCCTACTGCCACTTGTCCCTTTCCTTCTGTAGCTCAAGCTTTTGTTGTGGCTTCCAGGAAATCATTACTCTCTCTGTGTCCAGGGGTTCCAGGGCTGGGGGCTTCACCTTCACCTTTAAGTTTTTATTCCATTTTGAGTTTGAGTTTACTTGTATGTATGGCATAAGATAAGACTCCAATTGCACTCTTTTGCTAGAGGATATTTAGTTTTTTCACATTAATTCATTGAGATTATCCCTTCCTTTCTGCTTTGCCTCACAGGAAGAATCAAGACCCCTGTGGACATGTAAGGTCCTGCAAAGCCCTGTGCTACATGCTTTGGGACTTTACTGAGTGACACAGCCCTGCTTCTTCTCCTGATGCCCCTTCATCCATAAACTTCTATGAAAAATAAATGAGGACCACTTTTTCCTATTGACAAATTACTATGTCAATATATTTGCATTTCCTGCCATGATTTCTTACTCTTTCCAGTTTCCTTAAGCCTTTGTTTTATAAATTTTCATGTGCTACGCTAATAAGGCTATGCTAATATTAACTTCTAAAAGTATTAGGTAGATAAATTTTAGAAAAATAACTCATACAGGAAAATGTTTAAGTACATAAAATAAAACTATTAGATAAAAGGGAATAATAAATATATAGAAATCCAGACTGAGTTTTATTGCAATTGAAAATTCAATATTCATCTCTTGCTTTCTTGCATTTGAAGGTAAAATATAAACAGTTATTACATGGAATTCTCCATAATATTAGAATCCAGACATGAAAGAACCTAAGAAGATCAGAATCAGTAGGTAAATGTAAGTATGTGTTCAAAGTGCTGACAGGTAATTAAAGTTATTTTTGGATGATAAGGGAGATGATGACAGTATTTTTATCATTAGAAAAAATTGGCATTCTTCATATTTTTAGTGTTCTAAAGACAGTTGTAGAGTTATTGACTGTTATAAATATCATCTTGAAAGCTGCTGACATTTGTCCCTAAATCTCAGTTAGTTCTGTACATAAAATACAGATGTCCAATGAGACAGAGTTTTCCAAGTTTAGAGCAGTCATTCTCAACCTTCCTAATGCTGAAACCCTTTAAGAAAGTTCCTCATGTTGTAGTGACGAACCCCCTCCCCTGCCCCAATCTTTTGTTTAGAGTTCATAAGTGAACCTTTGCTACTATTATGAATTGTTATGTAATTATCTGTGTTTTCTGATGGTCTTAGGTGACCCCTGTGAGAGTGTTATTTGCACCCAAAGGAGGTGTGATCCACAGGTTGAGGACCACATGTTGCTATAGACACTAATTCCTTACAACTTCAAGAAATACATATGAGCTGGGGAAAGGGGAGTGGGAAGGATTTGCTTTTACAAATGCCTTGAATCCTTTTAGAGACTCCTACAAGCTTCTAGGAAAACAGAAAATATAGTCATTTTCTTTCTAATAAGAATTTTCTATGTAATTCCATGACTTTGAGGACCCTCTGTTTCCCTGGCATTAGACATGCTTACACAGATTTGAAAATAAATTTAGTACAAAATTGGAGAGTTATTGACCAGCTCCCACAATTATTCAAATGAAAATGAAGAATTGCTTTTCAAAAGCACAGAATGTTTGTTTAAGGTATCTATCGCTACAATACAGATTAAACAAAAGAAGGATACTGTAAGTTAACAACGGGCACATCAAAGATATTCTTCCTCTTTAAGCGGGCAAAAATGAAAATGCAAAGAAAAGCTGACTGAAAGCCTTTGCTTGTGTCACTCCATCGAGTTGGGTCCCACTCACCTTGGTAACAGGGGGCCATCCTTTTACTTAGTTCTGTCCGCAAATCAGAAGGCATGCCATAGCAAACACCAGTGGGGAGTTTATTATTGTTCTTCATGTAAAATATATTTTTCCACCTGTGCCCACAAGTCTGAATAAAACAAAGTCAAACAAAAATTTGAAAGTCACACCTAGAAATCCCAGGACTGGTCTTGGTCGGTGGTCCCACTTCAATACCTACCACGATAGATCCATTTTCTCCTGGCTGTCTGGAAATTGTCACTCCCAGCCACTGATTATCTCTCTCTTCCAAGCACGTCTTCCCACAGGGTTCTCCACTGGGGCTTCCTGCAGCATTTGGAAAAATCTTATCAGTTTTGTTGAAAACAATGTTTTTCTCAAGGCATAGAGTGGTTAAAGGTAGACCCTTATTTCTAGGGTTTTTCTTCCCCCAACTTTATTTCCTCTTATATCCTAGGATCCATTTAGGAATAAAAGTGAGTTGCTCTCCGCTGACATAGTTGGTCTCCATACAAGCTGAATCTTCTTTGCTGAAATGACCTTTGAGTGATACCATAGAGGCCATGAAGAAGTGGCCTCAGTGGTAAAGGAGGTAGTTAATTAACATGAACAGGATGAGGAAGGTCCATTTGATCCAAATCAGAGGCTGGTGTTTGGAAAGGAATTTGTGTTTTGCCTTACCCATTTATTAACATCAGCAGAGCCCTTCCTGAAAATGTTTCTTGAATGTTTCTCAGCAATTAAAGTGCAGTTTATTAGAGCTGGAAGATGATGGCTGAGAGTATAGACATCAGAGTGTATAATTAGCATACCAATAATGCACAGCCTTTGAAACAAAACGCCCTGTGGTTTAGACTTGGGATGACTGGCGTTTTCAACGATGATCAAAGTTCTTTGAAAACAATATGGAGGTGTGGGAGGGGGGTAGTCAATAGGCTTTGGCAAATGTAGAAATTGCAGTTGGATGCAGCTCCGCTAGAATGTCTAGCGGTCTTCATGACAGTGATCTTCTATTTGCCAGCACAAACCTTTATCTTTTGAGGGGGAGCCTCAGTGAAATTCTGTGTTAAAGTGATTTCCAATCATTAGCTGGAGGAAGAATAAGGTAAGATGGGTATCACAGATCCTTTTTTCCTGACTTTACATTTTGTTCTCTTTAGTCAACACTTGAATATTCTGTGCTCAGTTCTGACAGCAGAAGAAAAGCATTCGTATCAATTAGATGAGGTAAGTGTACCGGAAGCTGGAATTCCTTACTTAGAACACTGGCTACAAGCTTTTTTAGTGTTATAGCAAAATTTCCCACACAGGTCTTTGTGTCATTAAGAGCATGTTTTCCCCTCTAACCTTAATCCTTGGTAGAGGTTCCTGGGAAAACTCACAATGCCTACGTACATAAAGATAATATATTTAAAAGGAAATCATTTGTATTGACTTTCCTTTTTTTTTTTTTATTAACTTGAGTGTTTCTTATTTACATTTTGAGTGTTATTCCCTTTCCCGGTTTCCGGGCAAACATCCCCCTAAGCCCTCTCCCTCCCCTTCTTTATGGGTGTTCCCCTCCCCATCCTCCCCCCATTGCCGCCCTCCCCCCAACAATCACGTTCACTGGGGGTTCAGTCTTAGCAGGACCAAGGACTTCCCCTTCCACTGATGATCTTACTAGAATATTCATTGCTGCCTATGAGGTCAGAGTCCAGGGTCAGTCCATGTATAGTCCTTAGGTAGTGGCTTAGTCCCTGGAAGCTCTGGTTGCTTGGCATTGTTGTTCATAAGGGGTCTCGAGCTCCTTCAAGCTCTTCGACTTTCCTGAGCCATACAAATTCTGTGTAAGAAGTCTAGGAAGATTATATATATGAATATATGTATGGGTTTCAAAACACAGAAATACCTAATGCTTCAATACAGCCAAGCTGAAGGGGGCTTCCCAAACTCTTTCCTGGAGTCTTATTCAGTGGAAACAGCCAGGCCTATCTATTCTAAGGGTGGCTTCAGATCAGGTCAGAAGCATGTTTAGCATAGAACATTGATAATGATTTGTTGGCTTGGTTTCCTGGAAACTAACGGTGCCTTCTACTACTAATGGGTAGTCCGGGAGAGACAGACTGGGAAATGAAGGCAAAGAGACCCAGAGAAAGAGCACGGCTAAGCAACAGGAAGAGCAGCTTACTGTGGTCCGAATCCTGATAAAGAATGGTCCTGAGGTACAAAGAGCTTCCGGTGTGAAAATCATGAAAGAAAGAAAGGGCGGAGAGAAAAGTAAGAGGGAAGGAAGGAAAGCCAAGAAATAGAATGTGTTTGTATGATGTCCTGTTATACATTCCACTTTGTACACTCATCCATCGTCTTCCAGCTCCAGTAATCGCCGAGAAACAGTCCGCCAATAGGGTTAGCAGGCTAGCAGTGGGAGCTGCTGGGGCCACACGATTCTAAACCAGTAGGGGAGTAATACGAAGGGAGGCCTAAGGTTAATTTAAGTTTCATTGGGATACAATTTTCAGTTAGAATTGTCTTTAAAATCACCAATATTCTCAAATTAATGTCAAAAATAGATCCAGGCCAGATGTAGATGAAGCCCTGTGACCTTAAGAATAAATGACATATAGTTGAAAATATGAAACTTTTTTAAAAATTATAGTCAACACCCAGACAATCCATCTCCAGTTGTTGTTGTTAAAGACAGGAGTGAGTGCACGGGCCTCTGAGTGCCACCTTCCCTGTCTGCATGTGGAGGAAAATGGATGTTTTCCTCAAGATTAGATTTGATATTTGCAAACAAACATTCTCTTCTACAGTTAGTCACCAGAAGTTTAACAACAACAAACACAGCGCTTTGGAACCACACAAATGATACCATGCAAATTTGCAAGCTGAAAATGGCCCAGAAGTTCATATGTTCAAGAATAGCATACTGCATGCAATTATGTGTTTCCTAACTGAGCTGTTTCCTGCGTTTTTAAACGAACATCAGAGACACCTTTGCCAAGTTAAGCTGCTATCTGTTTCATCCAAGCTGCTTTCTGAGCAGTAGTGTTAGCCACACAGAAGACAGTGCTGTTACTGTCTAGCCTTCCTGTTCTCTATGCCCCTTTCTTATCATTTCAGCCCCTATCTCTCCATTTCTGGGGTTTTTCTAAGCCTTCTAGAAGGACTTCTGAATGACCTAGCTTGGTTAATATGACTTCTCTGAGAGTCCATAAAGTCCTAGGCATTTATTTCCTGTGTGGCCCAAGCCCCACTCTTTCCCTTACTCTTAATTCTATGGTTAAAGCAATGATTCTTAGAAGCAGAACAAAGAGACCTCCAGAAGCCACAGGAAGAGATGTTTACTTTGACATGGAAAGTGGTCAAACTTTCTCAGGATCCAAGCAGCGAGGCTAAATTGCTCTTGAAAGGGGGATGCAGTGGATGGGGTTGAGTAAGACTAGACATGGTCTTTCACATGTGTTATTATGTGGCCTCAAACAACAGACACTTCCTAATTTATAATGTCTCTGCTTTGTGGTAATTTAAAAATATATATTTACACAGTATGTGTACATATTAAATGATATAATATATATCACTTATCTACTTTATGGAAAAGACTCTCAACCTTAGAAGTCAAGGGCTCTTACTAGCACAGGCTGTGATCCCTGGGAAGAAATTATGATGATTCATTAACCAGGAGGAAGGAGGACTTTGTTTTGACTGGGATTAGCTGCACACATTTGTTTGCAGCTGCTCTGCTCTGCTTCTGTGGCTTAGCACTGACCTTATTCATTGTGGCCAAACCCAAATCTTACCAGTCATCATTCCATCCTAACACAAAACTCAGAAATACGTGCTAAAAATTGAATTTTATAAATGGAAAACAGTAACCAATCTTCTATTTCCATTACGAGCCTTGATTCAATATATGTCAAAAGTATGACTATGAAGTCATAAAGAAAGTTCATAAAATAATAAAATTGTGAAGAATTACTTTTACAGGCATACATTCATATAGACACATATCACCTCCATACACACTCACACCCACTCACATACACATTGTGATATTTCTTCTTTTTTGCTTCTCGACACTGCTTCCCACAGAGGCAATCCTCAACTTTAACCACAGCACAGAGAGGCCTTCCGCACTTGTTATTAGACAAAATCAGTTCCCGGAGCAGTCTGCAAGTCAGCACTTTGGCTCTGGGATTTCCTGGATTTCTGGAACACGTTCCCCTTCTCTTTGGGAATGCTAGAAAAATCTCAGCAGAACAGTCAAGATGGCCCCATCTTATGCTTTTCTTAGGCCTCTGAGACTTCCTTCCCTCAACCTCTGTGCTTCTGAATCTACTGTTCCCTGTGAAGGAGTTGAATGGTCTTGAGATCACCTAGAAGAGTTTTGAACAAATACCAACCACCAACTGTACCCTCCTCCCCAACCATCAGTACTCAAACAAGCTGCTGCTGGGGGGAGACCCAGCCATTGGCATTTAAAAATGTCTCCCAGGTAATGCATTTGGGGGTTGAAGCTGGGCTTAAGAACAACTGTTTCAATGATGTAGATGGGCAGGCCTTTCCCTGTATAATTACTAGACAATCTACATTGCTTTCAAAATAATAATGAAAGATCTGTCCTATTGGGTTTCAGCTAGGTAATAATAGTAGGCAATTAAATACTAAACATATTTTCTTCATGAAGGAATTGGGTATTCATTTGGAGGAGAGGTGACATTTGCAAAGACTGTGACAAGAAAGCTAATTTTCATGAATGTCTTTGACAACACCATAAAAAAATCCATATTTTATTTTATCCAATGTCACACTGCAATGATTTATAATCCCACTTTCAAGTCAGCTTACACATTACTAAGCTAAACTTTTAGCAAATCAAATTAGTTCCATGATTGAAAAAGTATTTTACATGGTTGAAAACAAAAGAGGTCAGCAGAAATTAGCATCTGATGTTTTTCCACTCTTTTGCACTGGAATGGCTAATTTGTAGCACAGTTGAATGCATTTCCCCAGTACAAATTAAGGAAAAAAATAAATATTACAAACCATCCCCCTTTTCTAAGAATTAAGCCCATTTTTATTTTTTTTCAAATTGAGGAAGAAAATCGGATATATGTGTGTGTATTAGTTTTTAATTTCAAACCAATGATTTCTACTAGTATATACAAATGCATACGTAAATGAAAATTAGGCATTTCAATGAGCAAAAATAAGATTGCTAGTACAAAGCTAACTGGGCACTCTCCTTAAACGCACCTCTTCCCCATTTTTTATTTTGCTGTTTGCTTCCTTGTATATTATCAATACTCCAAAAATCTCACAGAACAATGGAGGACTGGATAGTCAATCTTCCACATCACCTCAAGGAAGAAAGACTGGCTGTGTTCTGACAGTAGCACTCTGGTAGCACAGAACACTGCTGCTCACATGACAGGAAGGGGCTTGATACACAGTTGTGAAGAGGGATTCTGAAATAAATTATGCCACCATAAAAATCCCTTGCTAGATATGACGAAAGACTGTAATGTTTTCCCCAGATTCAGAGATGAAAAAGTCCTTTGTTTCTGTGTCCCCTAGTTTTCTTCTACAAATCTATTTCCTTGAGTTTTAAGACATAGTACAACTAGTGTGGAGGAAATGGCACTTGAGACTGGAGGTTTTTCTAAGTGTGACTGGGAGTAGGGTGACTTAAGATGGTAAGACAGTTGGGACCTGTGCATTGCTGCAGGGAACAAGGCAGGTGTGATGTATTTGGACAAGAATGGGACGGGAACGTGTTTTATGTGAACATTAGATGATGATATTGTCAATGCTATCTTAAGGATTTGATTAAACATTAGCTGCATGTAGGTCATAGCATAATCCTCTTGTATACATGGCCCATCGCTTTATGGGAAACCTCAACATGAACACTGTTTTATTTCACAGTAAGGCCAGAAGACTGCATTATTAATCCCTTTATTCATAAGAAAATTAATTTATGTGAATGCGTAAAATCATGTGTGTAAAGGTGTGTGCACACTGGCTAATGCATATGTGTATTTAGATGTTAACCCAGGAGGAGTTTCAGTTGCTCTCGGCTGTATTTCTTTCTTTATTTTTTTTTTTTTTGAGGTAGAATCCCTCACAAAGCCTAGACTTCATCTATCGAGCTGGATTGGCTGGCCAGTGATATCCAGGGATCCCCCTGTCTCTACCTCCCCAGTGCTGAGATCTTTTTACCATGTCTGGCTTTCACATGATGCTGGGGGTTGGACTCAGCTCTTCATGCTTGTGCAGAAAACACTTTGCCATCTGAGGCATCTCACCAGCCCCCCAAACTGAGTCACTGAGTCTGAAACTGAGTCAAGGACCTGCCCAAAGGTATGAAGCCAGTAAATCAAAAGTTTACGGTTTTAAAAGATTGATATTTAAGTTGCTTCCCATAATTCTAAAACATCTACCATAGAACTCTACAAATGTTCAGATATGTGGATTAACTAAATTCAATTTCGCATTCTAAATCTGTTTTTCCACCTAAGAGTGTGTGAAATATAACAAATCTGCCCAAATTGTAATATCAGCTTTTTTGTTTTTAAAGTTAGAGTCTCACTCTAACTCGAGTTGGCCTGAAACTCATCACTAGCTCATGAAACATCAAGAACATATTGTTCATGAAGATTCTCCATTTCTTGACCCCTGTCCTGCCCCTCCCCTCTGTGTTAGTCACCTTCTTCAGTATTGGGGCATTTCCACTGAAGAAGTAAGGACACTATGGAAAGGTCAGTCTTCTTTCGACACCTTTGAGGGCTCAAGTGAAGTGCTGTGCACTGGGGAAGACTGGGACTTTTTGGTGAAATGGTGTGTCTGGTTTATCTACCTGAGTCACTGTTCTGTGGATTCCCCAGCAGACATTTGGTGTGGTCACTCAGTCTGACTTTCTGGACTATAGAAGTAACTCTGCTCCTTTGGAATTTATGACATTCTTTCAGGTTTCAGAAAAATAGCAAAAGCCCTTACTTTAAAAGTTACTTTTGTCTTTCACATTTGAAGTTCTACTGCAAGAAAAACATGCATTTAAAACTTGCCCATTTTATTTTTTTAATTAATCATAGAAAATGAACAACTTCTTCTCCGTTCTTTGTCTTACAGAGTCATTAATTTAAGATAACTTTTTAACTTTATAAAAAGGCCATGCTACATTCTCAGATTAATGTGGCTGACCTTTTCCCCTTTCAATTCCTTTGCTGGGATCTTTTATTCCCTTTTTTTCTTTTTTTCGGAGCTGGGGACCGAACCCAGGACCTTGCGCTTGCTAGGCAAGTGCTCTACCACTAAGCTAAATCCCCAACCCCTTAAGATAACTTTTTAAAGGAAGTAGTAACTGCTGAGTGAAGATAATCTTCTAAAAAATCCCATTATGTACACAAATTCAGACTATCAGAAAAGAAACACCTGGAACTAAAGTGCAGATAAATTAACATCCTATAAAACATACCAGTACATACAGATAAGCATTACAGAAAGCTATGCCTGTGTATGTACGGCTGCCTAGCACCTAGTAGGTGCTCAATAAATGGCAGATGCAGTCACTTAAGGGACCTGCATCCTGCGGATTTCAATTTAGACACCAGAGGGCGCCCACAGTGCCATGAGATTCAGCAACAGCCTCCAGCTCTAACCCAAAGGGCCCTTACATTTAGTTTGTCCTACCAAACCATACGTACTAATAAGTCCATCATATTATACATTCTACGATGTAGAAAGCATGCAGTTTTCTCACACATGGTGGTGATTCTTCTAAAAGACAACAGTGATGTAGGAACTCAATAGCAATTTGTACTGACAAATGGTGCAGAGAAATGGAAACCATAGCACTGGCATTTTGAAGGTGGCAGAGGACACGAAAAACATCAAATGCCCACGACCATGCAAATCTAGAGCCAAGCAAGAAGGAAAAGATCAAACTAAATGTCAAAACGAAAATACTCTCATTTTTTGTTCCTTTAGTTAAGAAGTTCTTTAAATGTGATCTTTGGATGGCTAGCAAAATCTGATATTAGCTAGCGGACATGTTCAATACATATGAAAAAAATTATAATTCATAAGAAGATGTGTAAGGCCAGATACTTCTGTTCTCTAACTCTTAACTATTCTGTTCTATTCTATTCTATTCTATTCTATTCTATCCTATCCTATCCTATCCTATCTTATCCTATCCTATTTCTATTCTAATTCTGTTCAGTTCTGATCTATTCTGTTCTAATTCTGTCCTATTGTTTCTAAAGGTTTCACATCACAGTTACTAGCACCACAATGTCAGCTTGAAACACAGATGTGACTTGGTCCTGAATCATTCTGAAGTTTTAGAACTGTAGAAAACAAGGGGACTTGTGGAGACCTCATTCTCCTATCTGGGTCTCTAAAGGTCTTTTAGCCTCAAGTTTCTTCAAAATCCTCCAGAAAACCCATACTACTCCTTGTAATAGCCTCAAGTTTCTTCAAAATCCTCCAGAAAACCCATACCACTCCTTGTAATAGCATCAAGGGTATATTTGGTAAAAATAACTGAGGAGAGTCACCTTCTTATTTACTGCATCATTTTTTTGCACCAGCATAGTTTTAATAGATGTAAACACATGTATTGATTAATTTTTCAAAGTATTCTTGAAGTAAGCATTATCATAAATATCAATATCAAATATGAAGAGGGTTTAACAAAGGGAGACTGACTACTTGTTAAAGGACACACAACTAACTCTTGGTGGGTGTAAGGGGGTGGGAAGAAAAGGCCAACACAGACAACCAGCTCTCCAACTTAGCTATTCAAATGTTGGCATTACTAATAATCCAATTTGGTACTAATCCTATTTTAAAAATAACTTAGTGCTAAAATTCAGTGACATTTGTTTTCAACATTAGAAAATAATAAAGGAAAAAATCTACTTTCATAGTTATGAGGTAGTTTCTTGGATTTAAAGATTCATTTGGAAAACATATAAAAATTAAATAATGTAAAATTTTTATTTATTTATTCACGTGTGCCTGCATCTGTGCATTATACATATGTATGTGTGTTCCTGTGCACATGTGTGTATGCCTGTGTGTGTGTGTGTGTGTGTGTGTGTGTGTGTGTGTGTGTGTGTATGCAAATACTGTCCCAGGAGCCTCCAGCTGGTTTTCCTGTCTCCACCTCCTGTTAATCAACACAAGCATCTTTACCCACACAAGCACCATAACACAAGATTCTAAAAAGAAAATTGATCTGGGGAAACCCACTTGCAGCCAATGTTGAAAATGCTATCCTCCCTTTGTACAGTTCACAGGTAAAGTAGGTAGAGAAGAGAAAAAAGGAACTACAGATGATCAGGAAGATGGGAAGGTTTAAGGAAAATCAGTGAGGACTTGCCATACTGTCCTTGCCAGGGAACTCACAGCCCAGGATGAGGAGTTAAAGATTTGAGGAGGTATTTCTCTGCAGGAAAGGCTAGATAGAATAAAGCATTTCAGAAACCGTGATTGGCACACAGAAATGATCAAATACAATGCTCGGTAGAAAACATTCACAGGAAGATAGCGCCTGAGCGGAGAGTGAAGTCCTGCTCCAAAGGTTTCACAGGTGTTGTAAACATTCACATTTTCTACATCTCAGCTGTGATAGGAGCCTTCAAAGACTGAGACATCTCTCTAACTCAAGGTATAACACGAAAAGAATATGACTAACTCACTTCACGGAAGTAGACACTCTCCCCAAATAAAGGGGTTTGAAAGTAGGTATGTTCTGCTTTTTCTGAACATATTCATTACGAATTATAGTGTTTGAAGATTGAAAAGAATGCTCATAATCTAAAAATGTAGATATAAACCAAGGACATCAAAACAAACATGGATATTACTGAGCCAGATCCTGTCACTTATAAAATCAGTTCAATGTTCTAATTCCCCATGTTGAGCTATTCATGAAACTTTTTGCCTTTTGAGGCAATCGCTTCCAACCCACTGCTGATGCACTGTCATTGGGGGGAAGCTGAAACTGGCAACAAAGCCTATAAAATCCCACTAACTCCATTCGTTTAGTTTATATTGAGTTTTCCTGTGTGATCATCAAAACCAATGAAAAAGGACTTACACCTTAGCTTGCCCCATTCCAGAAAGCCTATCAGATGGACCTGACTTTTTGTTGCTGCTGATGTATATCTAACATCATTAATGAATCACTTATCCCACTTCTCCGGTCATCTATATTGAGTTCATTGAAGCTTTCGGTCTCATTTTGTTTAAATTTATTTCTTAGACATAGCATGCGAAAGGACTGAAGGTAGAACAAGTGAGAAGGATTGGTATCTCTTGCTCCCATCATAGACTAGTCTGGACACCATTTAATACTAGTCTTCCCAAAGTTATTGATGAATCAAATTTCTCTAACTCAGTGAAGCTACCTGCCTTCTTCTCTTTGGGATGTCTAAGGGTCTTTTAACACTTCCAGCCACTTGCCCTTTCTCTAAACCCTCCCATCCTCTGACTTCCACAATGCCAGGTGATTTTCTTCCTGCCTTCTTGGCTCTGTCTTTCTTCAATCCCTTTCCATTTTCCCCAGCAGTTCCCAACCATAGATAGACATTGGAATTATCCTTGGACCTCTGGAAGCTCCTCATTCCTTTCTTGGACTTAATTCGACATAGGGCCACTGGAACTGGAATTCTTAAACACCCATAGATGGCTTAAGCTGAAGTGAATTGAGTAACCCTATTGTAGGTCCTTCTCTAGTTGTAGAAAGCCTCATTTCTATCCTTGGTCTTCTGATTCTCTTACCCTACAGCTCCCAGGTTAAGCTCATTCACCCCTACATGACTTTGACTGTTCCCTCTATGTCCGTCACCCTTGTCTCTGACTGACTGGGATGAACTTCTCTCTGGTCGTCACAAGTAGACATCTAACTCATAGATAATCTATTTCTGTGTAGAGAAAGATTTCACATCAATGAAATGTAAGGCCTTCCCAGAACACCTGCTGCCCTACCCCTTTGTGTACACATCACCATTATCTATCCAATAACCCAACATTAGAACCGTTAGTGACATCTTTGATAATTTCTTCTAGACCTCGTTACTTATTCAAAATGTACCAAATGTTTCTGACTCTATCCTCTAAACATCTGCAGAAACTACCACTGTCCTAGTTAGGAACTTATTTCCAGTAGCTCCTATCACAGCAGAATTTACCTATAATTGTCAAACTATTCTTAGTCTTGATTCATTGATTCAATACTACTCATCATACCAAGATTATGTGTCAAATACACAATCTGAATATATCACTTCCCAGTTTTAAACATCGTAGGATCTGTTCATAGCCACAGCTAGTTCGAGAAATGATTTCTTGAATCTCCTATTCACATCTCTCTTCAGCAGCACGATTTTATACAGTTTTCAGTTCTTTCAAGGTACTGTACTCTCAAAGTCCTAGGCTTTCCTGGTGCTTAATCTGGCTGGCAAAATTTTTTCCATGTTTATTCTTTGAGAATTTTGTACTTATATGCGATGAACTATGACCAGATATACCTCAGTTTCCCTCAACACCTCCTTATCCTCATTTCATTATGTCCTCTTCCTCCGACTGCCTCTCCTCTTCTCTAATAATCTACGAAGCCCAGTTAGCTGCCCATATGTGCAAGGCTATGGAGCCAATCAACTGGAGCATAGGAACCTCATGGTGGCCACATCCTCAGTGGAATATTATTTTTATAATCTCTTCCTCTACCTGAGACTTACTTTGTCCCCACATGAGTCTCAGTTCCTCAATATTTTGTTCTTGTCAGTCGATCTTTCCATCACCGTTTCATACAATAATGAACACATAATTGGAAAAGCCATTGTACAAAGGATTTTGTGCATTTAGGTCTGATCCTTGGACATCCTTCTGCTAATAACTAAATGAATGTATAAAGACATATGCATAATGGACTACTAATACCTGGACCTAGATTTGTCACAAAGGAAAAGTATCTTAGCCATTAGAAATATTAGCCAGTGAGCATCTAATATATTAAGAAATGTATTTAAGAAAGCTTCATCTTTCCAGTTAAGAAGATTAGAGAACTTCTAACCTTTTAAAATACTTGTCTTTATTTTTAATTATACATAACTGTTATATAGATATATTGGAGCTGGCATCACAGGTGGTTGTAAGCTGCTTGGTGTGGATGCTGGGATTGAACTTGAGTCTTCTATCAGAGTGCTTCAAACCTTCAACACCTAAGACACTTGCCCAACCCCAGCTTCTGCCATTTAACCTCAGAGTTTGTTAATGGCATCCTCTAACCATGATTTTCTGTGTTCAGAGTAGCCTGTGTTTGGGGATGATTTTTCAAAATGGCCAATCTGCACTAATTTCAGCTTCATAAGCTACAATTTTAAGCTTACTGCAAACAAAAGAACATTCCTTAGGATATATTTGAAGTTGTAACAGTTAAATGTTTGCATTTTAGTATTACTAACCCTTGCTAATCGGGCAGAAATGATACAGTACTTAGGAACCTGACCCCATCCCAAATAGGGTATGAAATATAAAAACAGATTTCCTAAGGCAATGTTATTTCCAGAAATACATTCAAAACCATTAATGGTGACCAAGTTGCTATGGACTATTGGTCTTTCCAGGAAGAGAAAAAGAAGTCCAGGCAGGAAGCTTAACAGAGCTCTGCATCTGTAAGGAGAAGTGAGGATCCCACCCTTTCAAGCACAAATGCAGGAGAGCTCACCCCAAGGTGAAGTTTTAGGTGAAGTTTGCTGTTCAATAGATATGTAATGTGTGCTCAACTCTCATGTTTAACTGAAGGGTTGTCATGTGACAAAATAAAAAGAAATGTTAAGTCCATTCAAAACAGTATGTAAGTTTTCAATTCTAGTTTAAGATATTTGCTTCATGAGGCAATTATAGCTTAGATTTGTACTGTCTACTGCATAAATTATGTAATAGAACTTCTTACTGTGGGCATTTCCTGTCCTCAGAAGCCACATGTGGCCGGTGACTACTTTACTGAACTACATAACTGGGTAACCTTAATTTCTATTACCAGTTAAAACAGTCATTCAAAGCTGAAGAATCCCCACTTAGGGAGAGTAAGGGAGGAGAAGGAAAGAAGGGGTGGGGGAGGAAGAGGGCAGGGGGAGAGGGAAAAAAGAGAAAGAGAGGGGGGAGGGTAGAGAGATGGGAGAGGGAGAGAGAGAGAGAAACTATTCTATTTTGGTAACTATAAACTATTAAAAATTCAGAGTGTCAGACTGGAGACATGGTTCAATGGTTAAGAGCACTGATCATTCTTCCAGAGGCCCTGAGTTCAATTCCCAGCAACCACATGGTGGTTCACAACCATCTGTAATGGAATCAGATGCCCACTTCTGGGGTGTCTGAAGATAGTGACACTGTCCTCACTTACAGAAAATAAATAAAGAGGTCTTTTTAAAAATAAAATCCAGAGGGTCTTGAGAACCAAATACACTTTACATCATTTAGGTGTTGTTGTTGTTTTTCTGCCTTGTTGGATACTGTCATTTCAAGGATAGATCATGCTTAAATGTATTCATGGAGTCACCATTTTTATCATCCTGACTCAGGAACTATCAGCGACCAAATAAATTCATTAAACAACCCCTAGTAAGGGTACAGGGTCTCTGACAGAGGAGAGGGTAGCCATGTGGAAATCTCCACAGGTAGGCTTAGACGTATGCCCTCCTGAGTGGGGGGGGGGGGTCTACTTTTCTGTTCATGGAAGGAAGTAGCAAGAAACCAAAACCCAACAGAGGCAGGCACGGTGCCAGGAGAAGGCTGAGAACACAGGAAGAAAACACCCTCGGTGTGCTTTACAGCCCCTCAGTGTCACCTCAGCAGCCAATTCCGTCTGCTGAAGGGGCACTGCCAACATCTCCCCTAAGCATGCTAGATAAATGAGTACGCCTGTTCCACTCTGATTATGGCT